>NC_056739.1:1231461694-1231694194 GCF_019279795.1 Protopterus annectens
TGTCCTAAACTCTCTTGCCCCAACTTGCAAAATCAGAATCAAATTTAATTTTGCACCCTGGCTCTCCAAAGCTACTCATAATTTGATGCATGAAAGAGATGTTCTATGGAAAAAATGGCAAACCAGTAAAACGCCGACCTTTCTCCAAGGTTATAAGCAATTCAGAAAGCATGCAAAAAGACTTATTATTTTGGATAAATGCCAATATTTTGCTAAATTGCAAGGCTCTCATCCAAATGACTCCAAAGAATTCTGAAGTATTATCAACTTCCTGCTCCACACTGGTTCTCCTACCATCCTAACCCTTTCCCCTATCACTCTCCCTCTGAAACTGCAGACTTACTCAACAAACACTTCATAGACAGCATCTCTAAACTCCCACCCTCTGGTAACTCTGCTCATCCCAACGCTTCTGTGTCACCCTCATCTACCCCTAAACCTCTATGCTCCTCTGTCTCTCAGCTTTTTATCTTGCGACTTGTTTCTACTAAATATATAAAATCCCTGCTTCTTAAACTAAAACCATGCTCTCCATCCACTGATAAACTCCCCCTCAATTTCTGAAAATTGCTGCTGACTCTATTGCATATCCTGTATCTATCTTAATCAACCACTCCATTTAGGAATGTACCGTACCGGAAATATGGAAATCCTTCTATACCACTCCTCTGCACAAAGGTGGAAACTCTGTTGAACCCTCTACCTATAGACCAATTGCTATTCTCTCACCTCTCTCTAAGAGCCTTGAAAAATGTATACATACTCAACTACTGTCCTATCTCATTCACAAAAATCTCCTCACCCCCTCACAACATGGTTTCTGCCCTAAACACAGTACCTCAACTGCCTTACTATCCTTTACTCAAAAGGTTGCAGAAGCTAGGGACAACAACCTCCTTGTCTCCTGTCCATTCCTTGATCTCTCTAAAGCCTTCAACACTGTCTCATCCCATCCTTCTTAACAAACTCTCAGCCCTAAACCTCTCTTCTTCTACTCTTGGCTAGTTCCAAACCTACCTTACTGGGAGAAAACAAGCTGTTAGATGGCAGCAGGCTTTGTTTCCCTTCCTTGCTGTTCAAACAGGAGTACCAAAAGGTTCCATACTTGGACTGCTCCTTTTCAACATTTTTACCAACAACCTACATTCATCTGTAATACAATACGCAGGTGACTCTAATCTCTTATCTACCTCCAATACTATCTCGGAACTACACACACTAATACAGAATTCCTTTATATCTCTATTGTAAAATGGCTCGGAAACAATCAACTAATCCTTAACCCCAAAAAAAACTCAACTCCTTCTCTTTCTACCTCAAACACTCTCTCACCTTAAATTCAACTTCTCTCTTTCCTCCCTAGATGGCATCACTATCTCCCCTGCCTCACACACCAAACTCCTTGGGGTAATAATTGATGACTGACTAAACTTTGACTTGCACATACAACAGGCCATCAAAAAAAACACTAAAAACTTGGACTACTTTATAGGAATAAAAAAATCCTCACTACTGCCACTAAACACACTCTGGCACAGGCATTTCTCTTACCTAGTCTTCTATATGTTTCCCCAATCCTTGCCAATATCCAAACTACCTCAATGCAAAAATTGGAACAAACATACAACAGAATTGTCAGATTTATTCTAAATCAACCATTCTTGTTGCATCACTGCCTCTCACTAAACAAACTTCAGTGGCTGGAATTTTTGCACTTTCTCCTACAATCGCAACTCCACACTACCTTTTCCATACTCAATAACCCCTCTGCCTGCCCTGCTCTCACCTCCCATGTTACTCTCTACTCTCCCCCAAGCCTCTGTGGAGTGCTGATCAGCATCTTCTCTCAGTTTATAAACCCAAAAGGAATATTGGCAAACTCTGTCTCTCTAAATTGGAACAAGCTCCCTCTCCATATTAGATCCAACCTTTCCTTTCCTTATCCTGTTTTAAAAATGAGTTTAAATCCCACCTACTAAACCTAAAATTATGCCGTTGCCTTGACCACACATAGTATTAGTCTGTCCTACTGTATAACCTGTTACATTTCCTAACGTTCTTTCTCTGTTAGTAACGTCTGCTAAAACTAACCTCCTAAACCCTCAGCTCTACTACTGTAGCCCTACTATAGCCGCCTTCTTTCTCTCCCCTCCCTATCTCCACACTAATTATCTTTTTCCCCCCACTTCCTATCAATGTCTGTACATTTTCCTTCTTTTGAACAGCTATTATCTTTTTGTTTTTACTCTTATATGTAGTAAATTTAGACCACTGCTATCAGTGAAACCCTTAATGTTCATAATTTTTTTTTTGTTTTTCTCTTTATAATTAATTTCATATTTGCATAGTTATTTTTAATAGCTTTTGTCCTGTATGTTTACCTTTGCTTATGTTTGCTGGGGCTCTTTCTCCTTGGGTCTTCATTGAAAATGGGTTGCTTACTATCAGTGCAATGCAAATAGTTAATAACCTTTTCTTTTTTACAATTATTTTGTATAGCGATTGTTATTTAATGTTTGTATAGTTCACTTTATCTTGACTTATGTGTACTGGGGCTTTTCCCCTCGGGTTTCCACTGAAAATGGATTTGTTTGCAAACTCAGTTGGACTAACCTGGTTAACAAATGTGAAATAAATAAATAAATAAATAATAGTAACCAGTTTGTCACAGTTAATGTTACCTTGCCTTTCAGTTACTTATTTCAATGGGCATGTCAGCCACGTTTGTTGTCTGCATACTGCAATGCATTACAATGACCATTTCTTTTTTCCACTACCCATTGGTGGTGTTATCATACCCATAAAAAGGAGTTTGGTAAAGTGCTCACATGCTGAGCTAGACAGACTTTTGTTTCTGTTGCGGTGAATATTATTGGAGTTTCCATGACAATACCTCAAGTATAGCGGCTGTGACAGTAAAACCTGACATGACTTCTCCAAGCTTGCCTACCATGAAAGATGCAGCCTGAGTAGTGCATTCCATGATTTATTGCTGATTGTTTGTGCAGATTATGGAATGCAAAACAAATTGTATATTGCCTTTAACAAATGCATTAAGGGATGTGGAAGCAAGTGTACAAGTGTGCAACAATGTATGCATAAAATAGTAGTAACAATGGCTCAGAAAGGAGGTGCATAATACACATTTATCGAGCTTATACAGTTTTGTTTATGCAGTTATGAATTTTCAGTGTTTACAGAACAATAAGAATATCTCATGAATTGAAACACATCAGCATTAAGAAGCAAGGTGACGTCTGCAACTTATATATTACTGTGTATATGCACTAAAACAATATATGTGAGAAGATTCTATGAAATTTAATAGTGCTTTTAAGTTGTGAACATTTGGCATATTTTGACATATTTGCTTTAATAATGCACATATTAAACTTTTCACATTTTGTGAAATGTACAAGTGTCAAGTCACAGAAGAGAGTTTGCAAAATGTTATAAAAATATGAAATATTTTCCATGTTTGCATTATCACATCAAAACTGAAATATAATACTGTCATATCAAGCAGTTCATGTTAGGGGAAAATTATATTAAATGCACTTTAGTAAGACCAGCATGACAAGAAATGTAATTATTCATTTGAGGTATATTGAATTAATGTTGCCATTATTTTGAGTCTAACTCCTCATGACAGTCCCCTGGATTCATTAAACTCCATGCAGGAATAGTGCTATTCCTGCACAGAGCGGACCATGCCCATGTAGAACAGCAGTGCACCTTGCATATTAATGAAGGCATGCTGCTGTATTCTCTACACGGACATGGGTCATGTACGAGTGCAGGGGTCATGTGTACTGTGTGAGCAATGCTCAGACATGCACTCTAGAATTGCTGTATAGCAATTCTAAAGCAACTAACAGTGTCTGCAGACACTGTTATCACAAGATAACAGTGTCCACGGGCAAAATACAGAAGCATAGCCCCCCACAACATAGCTCTCAACTGCCCAGGTTTTTGCAGAATGTCCAGAGTTTTCCCTTATATTTTTGGCCTTTCCCTCATAAAATTTCCTCTTGCCTGGCAAATCACTGGGATGATCTAAGGAATGAAGTCAATAAATAATGATATACATTTGAGTTTCATAACTTATATCCTTCAAAAAATTTATGCTAACACAAATTGATTTATTCTAGCAGTTTTCTAAGTTTATAAGAGTAATGTTACACATTTATTTTTTTTCCATCCCCAATAAAGTTTAAGCGTAGCTGAGTGGATGTGAGCATCATGCATCTATGTATAGCATAGCTTAAACATTCGAAGGAGCTAAATAAAACTATACAGCCGAAATAATCAAAGTGAAATAGCATAGTGGTTGGAGCGGTCGCTTAGTATTCAGTTATTCACAGTTCGAGCCCCAATGTAAGCCATTCATTTTTACTTGTGGAAAACAGCACAAAATGTATATTTTTCTAGAAATAGGTAGTGAATAATATATATTTGTTAACCAGGGTAGTGTTTTAGGTCCAAATGTGAGGTGTCAGTGTAGTACAGATGTGAAACCCCCATGTACACATGTGTCCCATAGAGTACAGCCACAAAAGAATGTAATGTAATGAAAGCACATAAAATGATAATAATAATAATAATTAACAATAATAATGATAATAATGATAGCCCATAAAATGAAAGCTGAATAATGTTAAATTGTGCTCAGCTGTTCTTAGCTGGAGTAAGCATTGCTTAAATTTGTATGCTTAGCAATAATTAGCATAGCTAAGTGGATTTGCACACTGGTAAGCAGTGCTTAGCATCTACCTCTTTAAGCAATGCTTATCTTTGCTAAGCAGGTTTGCCCATCTCTTAACTTAGCTCAGCATATTCAAAACCATCCAATCACAGCAAAGGGTTGGAAATCAGCCCTATTTAAACCTCGTAGGTGGGAATGCAGCTCATAACCAGTTGTAGCTCTCCACTGCAGGCACTATGGTTGGTGTTGGTGAAGGTGTGCGCTTTCGGGCACAGCGCTGGGGCATTCAGTAGTCTACGGTCATGGTTGAACTCCTAGTAGAAAACCATGAAGGGAGGCTGCTGCAGGACCAGTACCAGGGCTCTCAATACAAAGCAGAGGCCTGGGACCATCTCGCATGTGATCTCACTAGTGCCACTGGCATCCTTCAGACTGGTGAGCAGGTCCAGCACCACTTTGCTGACTTGAAGAGTAGGAAGAGGGAGTTGTTGGACAGGTGGGTCCAAGATGCACAGGTGAGGAATGTCCCAGCTGTGTGTAAGTATCAGTATCAATAAGTGTTTTCCAAAGTCCAGCCTGTGTATGTGATGGATAGGTATGCATAAATGTTTCTCTATCTCCTGTGCAGCTGCAGATTAGAGGGCCGCGAACATGGATGCCCATGCTAGCAGACTGTTAAGACTGCGTTGTGAGGCTGGTGAGTACAAATCTAGCTTGTAGTATTCATGGCAAATAAATAGAAAGGAGTAGAATGTCACCTGTCAGTATTTAAAAATGGGTATGGTTTGTACTGAATAAATGAGACATTAGCAGAGTAAAAGTGATGTACAGTGTATATATCAATAAAAGTGTCAGGACCTGTCAATAAAAGTCAAAACCCTGGGCTGGTCGTGTTTACTTTGGTATGTGGTGGTATGAATCGAAATGTGTACAGTTTCTGCACAGCAACTGTAGCTCTGAAAGCATTAAATAATCAAGGCTCATCTGACAAAGACTGTGGAGTTGTAAAATAGGAGATTAACTATATGAAATGTTCCATTCACCAGGATCTGGTACCTGAATAGTAATGTTGTGTTAACCAGTGTTTTCCAGACTGTGGTATGTCAAAGTATGAATACACAGTATAAGAACTATCTGCCATGCATGAATGTCAGAATTACAAGAGCATATTATACAACCAAGAGAGTATTAGGCAGAAAACAGTCAAATAAGAGACAGAAGTTTCTCAATAGCCCATTCTGATGAAACACAAACTTTGTTCAATTTTATGCACAAACAGTTACAGTTTGAATCCTGAGAGTGATAGTAAGCTGTATGCATATTTTCACTCAGGAATATGTGAATATGTGTAGAAACAGTCAGATAGTGTTAACAGAAATTTCCTTCACAGGTCTGCCAGGTAAGAAAAGGTATAAATTAGCTGTAAGAAAGCTGTAATTATACACTGTGTACAACACTCACTGTCCAACCCCAAGGCTACAAATGACAGCAAGATAAGTACATACACCAAGTAGTCTCCTCCAAGAAATGTCCCTCAAGTGTCACACTGTCACAGCTAGTGGTCACTGCCACCCACACTCAGGGTGACCGATATAAATCATGGCAGAGTATGGCAGTAGTACACACACACACACACACACACACACACACACACACACACACACACACACACACACATACACACACACACACACACACACAGTATGAGTGCACATATGTAACCCTGACAATGTGAATATGAGTAGAAACAGTCAGGTAGTGTTAACAGAAATTTCCTCCACAGGTCTGCCAGGTAAGAAAAGGTATAAAGTAGCTGTAAGAAGGCTGTAATTACACATTGTGTACAAACATACCACTGCTCAACCCAAGGGCATAGGGTGATGTAAAGGGAGGTAATACCTGGAGAGTAATGATTAGAGCAATAATCATTAAAGTTGTGAGCAATTGAAGCCTATACAGTTTGTTAACTTGACATCTGTCTCTTTCCCCCACCCTATCTGCACCAATAATCTAAACACATAAATCAATGGATATGTTTTTCACCAAACCTACTGTTGGGACATGTGTCCTATTGTTCTACAAATATTTAAATGTTTGACTATTAATGTTCCCCTGTTCAAATACTATCATTGGTGGCCTGTTGCTATCAATGTAACCTGCATGCCGTTATAATGCCCACTGTGGTTCCATATATGCATGTGCTTCGTTTGCTATGCAACTGTTCCAAATCTGTTGTTTTGGGTTAAAACAGCACTGTCCAAGGCCAAGAATACAGCAGCTATGGGACCTGAGAACATCCCAGGCTGTGTTCTGCATGAACTATAGAGAGAACTGGCACCTCACCTTTGTGCCCTGTTCAACCACAGCCTCATGTTCTTATTGAATGGCACACTGCTATAGTCTTCCCTCCCCACAAAGAAGGATTGATTACAGACCCTGGGAACTATCTCCCCATTAGCCTGATGATTCTGTTATGCAAAGTTCATCATGGACCTAATAAACAGGGATATAGGAAATCTCCAGACTCTGGATCAAACACAGTTTGGTTTTGTGAAGAGTAGGCCATGCCTGCTCAACCTGGTTGACTTTTTTGAGACAGTCACCAGAGATGTGGATGAAGACAAGGTATTTCATACAGCCTACCTGGATCTGGCCAAGGCCTTTGATACCATTCCCCATTCAGGAATCATGGAAAAACTCACTAAGCTAGGCATCAACCCCTATATCACTATGTAGGTTGCAAACTGGTTCACAGATAGAACCCACAATGTGAAAGTAGCTGACTCCAAGTCAGAATGCTAACCAGTCATGAGTGGGATCCCACAGGGTTCGGTCCTGCATCCTCCCCTGTTTGGTATCTACATCTCTGAAGTCCATGGCAACACAAAGGGACTCTGGCTGACAAAGTTTGCAGATGAATGCAAGTTGGGAGCTATTATTAACTCCACAAGTCATGTTGACATCCTACAGAAAGGCCTCACTGAGTCCAGTGACTGGTGTCAGAACCATGGCCTTAACGTCACTGACAAAAAATGTGTCATAATCCCCTTTGGGAGAAACCTAGTTCCCATGACTTACCACATCAATGGTAGTCCCCTGAACACAGATGGCATTATAAGAGATCTGGGAAAACAGGTTGACAGCAACCTACCCCTTGACCACCACATTGCCACTGTGGTTAGAAAGTCCTTCTATGTGGCACATCTCATTACTAAGGCTTTTGCATCCAGGAAGAAAGAGGTCATTGTCTCCCTCTACTCTTCCCTCATTAGGCCAATCATCAAGTACAATGCCCCATTTGGCATGTACCTCACTAGACACCTGCAACAACTGGAGAGGCTGCAAAAGTACCTCACAAACAGGATCCTAGGCCTTAAACACTTGTCCTATATGGACAGGCTCCAAAAACTCCAGCTATTCTCTGTCTCATATTGTCTACTTAGAGGTGATCTCAGCTTGACTTACAAATCTATGTCTGACCCAGCTCTGTTAGAAATGCCACAGCTAGAGAAATCCCAATCCCTTCGCACCACACACTCCTAAGACCTCAACCTCATTATCACAATCAACACAACATGCTGGTGGGACAGGTTCATAACCCAGAGAGTGTCCATGCTATTGAATACACTTGCCATACATGTCAAGCAGAGCACCTCACTGGCCCTCTTCAAGAGAAATCTTGATGAGTGTATGGGAAATAGAAAATCCCCCCAGGGATCACTCCAGTAACTCTACTCGACAGAAGCAATGTGAGCTAATGTCAGGTGGCATGATACCAAGGTAATCCTATGGGCTACGCTTCTAAAGGCTCTAGGCCCATTAATATATATATATATATATATATATATATATATATATATATATATATATATATATATATACATACAAATATATATAGAGAGATATAGATATACATACATATATAGATATATACATCAGAACATGTAGTGGAGTCATATCTCAGAATTATATCTCTCAACCTCTTGGTGCAACAAATCTGTCCAAAGGCTGTCAGAATGGGGGGGCAATGGGCCCAAACTAGGGACCTCTTTTAACTATTTCCCTTATAAATGTAGAAAGTTGCAAGAGTAACACAGTTTGTTTCACCATATATATTCTGATGGCTGTAAGGTTTGAAAATGAAATGTATGTCATCATTTACTGACAAAAATCCCCATATCATCACAGTGATTTACCAGAGAAATTAGACTAATCTGTAAAACAGGCCAGAAATATGAGCAATAAACCTGGACATCCTGAAACAATCCAGACAGTTGAGAGGTATGCTCAGAACCCCTTGCTGCAATGAATCTGGACCAAGGCTGACAAAGTGGTGAGTGGAAGCCATGAAAATGGGGACATATCTGAAACAGTGGCATTGATAAGCTGTCTGCTGTAACATATATTCACTGAAATAGCACAAGTAATTGAAATAGCAAATCTGCTATGGGGAATTAAACATGTATTTGCAAATATATCAGGCACTACAGGGAAGTAACAACACTGAAAAACAGACACCAGTGTGAAAATGCATACCCACAACCAATTTCACCACAGTCACAATCACATACCAGTAAGTCAAGTGAACAGTAGAGTATATGGACTGTGTGAACAAATATATCATTGTTTGCCACTCACACACTACTCCTACATATACTGGCCAAATTCACAGTGTAGTCTGAATCCTGACCATGGTACAGGACATGTCTCAGTCTTCCCCTACAAACATATACAGCCAATAGACCATCAGAAACTGGAGCAACACGCACAGTCAGATAAAAAGGGAGCCATAACACTTACATCTACCCCCCTCCATACACAGCTCAAATAACATGTACACATGACATGTCTACACAATCCTAACAGTTTGTCAACAATGGCCAGACATACACAGACCTCTCAAATGTATAGTTCACCTCAGAATGTACAGGCTCAGGACTCATATCTATGGCCTCTTCCCTGTAACATGTCTATGGGTCTACGACATCACTGGTATGGTAGCGGGAAAGAAGGCAAGAAATAATGATACAAAATACTTTTGATCCTCATAGTGCATGACATCTGGACAAAGGCTGACATCATTTGGGGACAGAGGCACAAACACAGGTGTAGATTGGACATATTGATGTCATAAATTGAGACAGTTGCTGATGTAACAGGGTTTGTTGTAACATATACAGCATCCATGGGACCAGATGACATCCTGGGCTGTGTACTACATGAACTACAATATGAACTGGCACCTCACCTAAGTGTCATGTTTAATCATAGCCTCACCTCAGGTTTCGTGCCCACTGAGTGGCGCAGAGCTACAGTTATCCCAATCCACAAGGGGGGATCCACCTTGGATCCCGGAAACTACCGTCCCATCAGTCTGACAAGCCTTATCTGCAAGGCCATGGAGCGTGTTATCATGGAACTTATAAACAAAGACATTGGCAACCTTCAAACACTGGACCCCACCCAGTTTGGGTTTGTGAAGGGCCGATCTTGTCTCCTGAACCTGATTGACTTCTTTGAATCAGTCTCCAGAGCCATGGACAAGGGTAAGGTGGTCCACACAGCCTATCTAGACCTTGCCAAGGCCTTTGACACCATCCCCTACTCTGGAATCATAGATAAACTTACTAAGTTGGGCATTAATCCCTATGTCACCCAATGGGTTGCTAAATGGCTTACTGATAGAACCCACACTGTAAAAGTAGCCGACTCCAAATCCAGCTCCAGACAAGTGACAAGTGGAGTACCTCAGGGTTCAGTCCTGGGGACGCTCTTGTTTGGCATCTACTTCTCTGAAGTACAGGTCAACACTAAGGGACTCTGGCTAACAAAGTTTGCAGATGACTGCAAACTGGGAGCCATTATTGAATCCCCAAATGATGTGGATACTCTACAAAAGGGCCTTACAGAAACTGATGCTTGGTGCCAGAGCCATGGGCTCAAGCTCAATGCCAAGAAATGTATTGTTATCCCCTTTGGGAAAAAACATGTATCCATGAATTACCATATAGGTGGAAGTACACTAAACACAGAAAGTGTGATAAGAGACTTAGGGACACAGGTGGACAGTGGTCTCACCTTCGATAACCACATCTCCACAACAGTCAGGAAATCCTTCTATGTGGCACACCTCATCACGAAGGGCTTTTCATCCAGAAAAAAGGAGGTCATTGTCCCACTGTACTCATCCCTCATTAGACCCATTATAGAATACAACGCCCCATTTGGTATGTACCTCTCAAGACATCTGCAACAACTGGAAAGGCCTCAGAAATACCTCACTAAAAGAATCACAGGCCTAAAGCAGATGCCCTACGCTGACCGCCTTAAAAACTCCAGCTATACTCTGTCACATATCGTCTACTCAGAGGTGATCTCTGCTTAACATACAAGGCCATGTCAAACCCAGAGCTGTTGGACATGCTACACTTAAAGAAATCCCAATCCCTCAGAGCTACACAGTCCAGGGATCTAAACCTTGTCATCACAATAAACAAAACATGCTGGAGGGATAGGTTCCTGACCCAGAGACTCCCCAGACTCTGGAATAGATTGCCCATACATGTCAAGCAGCGTGCCTCTTTGGACCTCTTCAAGAGGAACCTTGACGATTGGATGGGAGAAAGGAAATTCACCCCAGGGATCACGTCAGTCGCCCTGCTAGACAGGGGTCCAGGAAAGTAAATAATGTGGGAAGAAATAGCCAGGGAATTGTTATGGCTAGGCTTGTATAGGCCCTAGGGCTGATAGCCTAGTACCAACCTATGAACCTATGAACCTATGAGGAATATAAAATCAATACCAATGGATGTTAGTATTTACTGACTGCATTCCCCAGAGTCCCCAACTGATTTTCCAAAGACAACAACTGTCTGGGGAACAGACAAAACATAACAGGCAAACATGTGGCCAGTCTGTGGACAGCATGCCAGTGGAGAGGTACGTCAGAGACATATCACTGTCAGACATGAAGTCACTCAGTAAATGCATGTCCACACAAACCCTCTCAATCTATCAACCCACCATGTGTATAACAGCACTGATGACATAGAATCTGTTCACTATTCTGGGAATATGTCTCCCATGTTGTTGGGATATCTCCAAATGTCCTGTCCTGTGAAGTATTCCCACCTACTGCCTGTGAATATGTAGACCACCACCTCTGTAATGTCTCTCAAACAGGTCTGTAATGCCCTCTCAAAAGCAACACATGGAGGTCTCCATAGTCCTAATACCCCTTCTGGCTACATCCTACATGAACACAGGCATGGCTTTTCAGACCCATTCAGCAGTGTGGTCTTCCACAGCCTGAGCAACAGTGTCATCCCATCTGCACAGAGGACAGACAGAGAAAGTAGATAGCAAACAAGTTATGCATTAGGATGAATATTTTGAAGGATAGAAGTCTGAAACTGAAATGTATGCCATTACTACATGACAGCAGTCCTCAATGACATGGCCAAAAAACACAGTACTCTACAGTTAATATAGTAATATCATATTAATATCCAATAGGAGATACATCAAAACATACAGCTCAAACCTCAAGAACAAGACAGTGTAGTACTCAGAGTCCCAGCTTTGCACGCAGGGGGTGGGTGCATGGTTCCAGTACTGAATTTTATATGGAAAAGCAGTGTTAAAGTATTAATTCAATAATACAATATGTGTTAAATTTTTTGGGCAACCAGTGTACTGTAACTAGTGTAACATGCAAGTGTGAGTGCATATAACATGTGATTCTACCCATGTATACACAAGTGTCCCATATAGTATAGTCACACCCTTTGCTACTGTAATGACAGCACATAAAAGTATGTTCTGTAAAGGAAATCAAATACACTTACCAAATGATGTCATTACTCTGCTATTTTATAAGACTGGAATGTGAGCAATGGTTACCAGGGCTGAGCTATGGTTAGCAGTTTTAAGCATTGCTCAAACATGAATGCCATTAACTCAGCTATGTGGATTTGCACACTGGTAAGCGTTGTTAAGCAAAGCCTACATGGGTTAAGCACCTGTTGGTTTAACCATATGTCAGCACTGCTTACCGTCACACAAACCCGGGCAACCCCACTTACAACTTCTTAAAACTGCTTTAATCACTCTGTTTCCATCAGTCTGTTCTTCCCAGCAACAAAATATACATCCCTTACAGGTCTTGAACCTAGGACCCTCTACAGCATAGCAACAGCAATTTACCACTGAGCCATCTGAGCTACAAAAATACCTGATGCTTTTTCAAACATACCATGTATTACAGCTACTTTACAACAGGGAAAAGACACTGTGCAATCACTAGTGATTGGTATCTACAAATATATGTAGATAGATAGATATGTATGGTGATACATATATATGTTTAACAATATGTAGCTATATTACCAATAAATACTGAGGTGTGTGTGTGTGTGTGTGTGTGTGTGTGTGTGTGTGTGTGTGTGTGTGTGTGTGTGTGTGTGTGTGTGTGTATATATATATATATATATATATATATATATATATATATATATATATATATATATACACACACACACACGTCTCAAAATGCCCATACAAACATATGCTGCTTACAGACCACCCATAACTGGGGCAGCATTTTACAGTTGGATACAAAAGGGACAAATGCCACTAACATCTGCCGCCCCATTCCAAATAATACATAAACAGTACGCTGCTACAAGAACATAATAGGCCATACACAATGGCCAGACATACAACAACCTCTTAGCAAATAAACTAACATGACTGAAGATAGTAAAGAGAAAAACAACCATCCAGTAATTCACACAAGTTTATTATACTCTGATGTCTTGGCCAAAGCCTTTAAAGAGTAAAACATTACAAGAAATACTTGCCTTACATACAAGAAGCAATTAACACTTATAATTACATATTTAAATACACAGCCTCCAATTACACTCCTCATTTAACCTCCTAGGCAATAAAGTATCACATTTATAGATATAAATTGATTCTGTACATAAAAATTGTTCTTTTATGACTTTTTGATCAGACTGAGAAACAGACATTTACAGAAACAGTACCTTGTAACCCACTACTGCCCCCATAGTCAGATTTATAAAAATGTACAGCTAAAGAACTGTCTTCTTTCTTATCAGTAATATCTCTCACATGTTCTAACAGCCTAGTTTTAAAACACGTCTTACTCTTCCCCACATAAAATATGTTACAAGAGCATCTAAGAGCATTCTCTATACACTGACCTCTTGAACGTACAGAGTTCTACATGTTGTCCAGCCCTTTCCCTCAGCAGGAATGACAGTGCTAAATAATGATAGACCATACCTATCAACCTCTTACTGCATGACATCTGGACAAAGCCTGACCTGGAACATAGGCCCAAAAACATGGCCATACTTGGAATATTGCTGTTATACACTGAGAAAGTTGCTGGTGTTACAGGGTTTGTTGTAACATATCTTTTCTGATGGATATGAAGGCAGAAACACAAATGGATGTTAGCATTTACTGATTGAAATCACCAGAGTATGCTACTAATTTTCCAAGGACACCTGCCTGGGGAACAGACCAAACATAACAGGCAAACCTCTGGCCATTATGTGGATAGCCCTACAGTTGAAAGCTATGCAGACACAGAACTTTGTCAGACTGAAACCCATGCAGAAGGAGCATGTTCAGACAAACCCTATTAAACTAGCAGTAATCAAACCATATAAGAGCAATATTCACATTCTGCCCCTAAGTCTTGAACCTTCTCCGCCATTTAGTTGGCTTGACTCCACAAGTCTTGCTGTAAGAGGTATTAGCTCACACATCTCCAGGATGTCTTCCTCACAGGCAAGGAAAGGGGTCAATGCCCACATGGAGTACTCAATTATAGGACATTGGCTGTTGGAATAACTACACAACTGCTCTGTATGCAATTAGCAACTGGGGAACACCAGTTGGTGCACAGGCCATCACATGGTCATGAGCATTACCTACAAAAGTTAAGCTGCCATCTATTTAAACCACCTCTGTTGTAGACAGTGATACAATTAAAAACAGAAGGACTGAATACAAAAGAAGTATTTGACCAAATCCACTTAAAAAAGTATTTGAAACAAGTAAGCATGTATTTGAATGCAGTAGGTGATCTGTAATAATGGAAAATAGGAGTTTGAAAGACTATGTCTCAACAAGACTTGTTGTATTGATGTACTGCTGAACAGCACCGATGGCCATAGCATATGGCTCTGTCTTCAGTGACATAGATCACAGCTCAGGCCCCTGACTCAACCCAGGAAAGGACAGCTGACATTTGCCAACTACTGCAGTGTCTGTCAAACACCACTGACTGTGCCACTGCTAGACCAGCTACTGGGATGTTGTACATATCCATATGCTACCTGTGAATATAACTATGGTACACATCTTGTCTTGTAAATGTAAGATACCTATACAAAGTATGTGCATAGTAAAGTACTGTTGCAGAAATGTGTGTTGAAATGCATGTTATATAGTGAGTTTATACCATTCAACTGTACAGTCTTATTAGCACATGTGTGCCTGATATCTGTAGTCACTTACACATAGAGTTGTGTTATGTTAGGCAAACCATTGTCAAGTCTGTTAACAATGATACCATAACATAATAGCCTAGATATGAATGTGGGATATCCTCCAGGTTAGCACTGTGATAGCAAAGCCTACTGTGCAATCATCTTACTTATCTATGTATGTAAATAAGTTGTGCATGTTCTACTTGTGTGTGATATCAGTTTCAGTGCATACAACAGACAAAAGTGTTTACAAGTACTGGTTGTTGTATTGCCATGACAATGGTATGGGTAGTAGATAGGCATGATTATCAGGTTGTAATCGGAGAAGTGTGCAACCATATAAAAATGAGACCACAGAAAATCTTTTCAAAATGTTTCCCACCTTGAATGTTACCCATAACTTGTACAATTCTATTGACAAACAAATCTGTTAGGGGAGAAAATATAAAACAAAAAATGTAATATAAACTGGTTGCATACATGTGCACACACATAAACCACCACTTGGTTGATGCACCTCTTGCAGTAATCACAGCATTCTCTTTTTGGTTAACACATGCCATCAATTAACAAGACTCTGATTAACCCCAAATAATGTTCAACTGTCCTAATAGGATTTATTAGACATTTACCCAATTGCCTGCTACAGCAAAAGAAATATTTGGCAGAGAGCTTACAAAGCATTGAAGGGATCTCATTGTGGAAAGGTATCAGTCAGGAGAAGAGTAGAAAAAGTGTCCACAACACTGGATACACCATGGAATACAGTGCAGACAGTCATCAGACAGTGGAGAATATATGGGACAACAGTGACACTGCAACACCTGGATGTCCATCCCAAATGGATGACATGACAAGATGACAACTGGCCATGGAGGCCACCAGGGCACCTACAGCAACAATGAATGAGCTGCAGGAATGCCTGCCAAGTACTGGGTGTGTACCACATGTGACAACAATCTTCTGTATTCCTCATATGTCTGCCTATGGGGTAGAGTTGCTAGATGGAAACCTTTTCTTGCACAGAAAAATGTTCAGGGCTGGACAAACATTGCCAAACACTACATCAGTTCTCCAAAAAACATGTTGGACAATGTTTCATGGTCTGATGACACCATGGTCGAACCTTTGGCCCACAATTCCAAGATGTATGTTTGGCTCAAAACAACACTTTGCATCACCAAAAGAACACCATCCCCCTGTTGGAGCATGGTGGTGGCAGTATCATGCTGTGGGGTTGCTTTTCAAAAGCTGGAACTGGGCCTCTACTCAAGATGGACGGAATTATGAACAGTTCCAAATACCAACCATTTTTGTCCCCAAATCTGCAGTCATCTGTTAGAAAGCTGAAGATGAAGAGAGATTTTATCTGTCAACATGACAATGACCCCAAGCATACATCCAAATCGACAAAGGAATGGGTTCACCAGATGAAAATTACAGTTTGGGAATGTGACAGCCAGTGGCCAGACCTACATCCAATAGAAAATCTGTGGGTTGCCCTGAATAGGGCTGTGCACAAGAGATGCCCTCACAAATTGACATATTTGTAGCACTGTTGCAAGGAAGACTGGACAACTATTACCAAGGAAAGATGTGCCATGATGATAGACTCCAGCCTAAGATGACTGAATGCTGTCATTATCTCAACAGGTGCTTCCACAAAGCATCTGTTTAAGGGTGTGCATACTTATGCAACCAGCTTATTGTACTGATTTCAATTTGCATATGTTTTCCCACAACAGATTGTTATGTTTTCAATGGAATTGTACAGGCTATAGGTCACATTAAAGGTGGAAATTGTTTTGAAATGAGTTATTGTGGTGTCAAGTTACAATAGCACAAACACCAGGCACTGCAACAGGGGTTTGTAAACTTATATATCCACTGTAACTTTATGGACTCAGCATTACCTGACCTGTAAAACCTGCCTCGATCAAGCTAGAGTAATCCCCTTTGGTGGACAGCAGCAATACACAAATCACATAATAGGTTGCTATATTGCTGTACAGGGCCACATAGATGCAGGCAACAACTTGGAAGCATGTCCACCTCTATCTGAACAAACATGTAAGGACATAGGTGACTCCCTGTAAGGCTAACTATGAGTACAAATCACACATATCCTCAGTGCCAAGGCCAGTCACAAGGGTGTCTTCACATATGTTGTCAGTCTTAGAGGCGACAACACAATTCACCCTGTACTGGTGTTAAATCACACCTCATACACACATGCCATGGCTATAGGCAACCTGCATCAGACAGGTTAGGTGTGAACATCACTCCCCCTGTCCCCTCATCCCTATAGGGAGATATGCACATCAACTGCACCCCTCCCCTCATCAATGGTGAGCAGGTACATATTGCCTACTTAAAGGCAACAACAGCAAATCTCCATGGGGCCTGATAACATCTCTATCTGCATCCTACATAAACTTGGGAATGTGCTCACAGTTCCATCACACACTGTAGTCAAACACAGCCTTGACAACATCCACACCCCATCCATATGGAAGATGGCCACTGTCATCCCTCTACATAGAAATGAATGGGGGAATAGATTTCTTTGCAATTAACTGTCCAGCATTGGGGGGAATATGATACTTCAGGGCCAGGAGTGCAATGCAAGCTAACATTGTACTGATAGATTACAGAGATATGGTGTAGTTGTGAATGCTGGCAACAAATATCCACTGTTGATGTGCAATTTCTATCCATACTGTTGACAACTGTATGAGGTGCTATGATGTGTTTCACTGTTTATGTCTTCCAGGCGGGATGCAGCACCCCCGAAATCCACCTTACAGTGCAGTAGAAACATCTGAAATAATTGACACCATTGTCAACCATTATGAAGTCATGTTTGGCCGTACTCAGGAACATCTCTGCGAGCGGACCCCCCTGTGGAATGAGCTAGTCCACAGGGTAAACAATGTGGTCCTGCACACAAGAACCTATGAGCAGGTTTGGCATCATGCTGCCAACCTAATACATAGTGCCCGCTGAAGGGCTGCTGCCATAGCCAGAGAAGCGACAGCCACAGGTGGGGGCCCAGTCATGCAGACCCCACTGACACTCACCAAACAGCTCCCCACCAACCTGGGTGCACCCACCACAAGCACACAACATCCTGCTGAATCTAGCATTGTGGATGTGGGTTTCCCCCACACAATGGATGAGGGGTGTGCAGATAAGGCCCTAATGCACATTAGTAGAGTACTGTAGCATACATACTTGTATCTGTAGAGTATCTACATGCATATGTCAGGTAAGATAGTAGTTGTGGATGGAGTTTGGTAATGTGCATAAGTGCACATCTATGGTGCTGGGCAGCATATTTTGTAGTACTGGGGGTTGTACTATTAATGTATTAATGGAAGACTGTCGAAATAATGCCAAGTCAAGATGTGCCATGCTGATACTCCCCTTCCCAGGAAGAGAGACTGCTGTAATTCACTTAAAAGGTGTTTCAAAAAAAACATTGGTTTAAGGGTGTCCACATCTGTGCAACCACTGTATCGTACACATTTCACTCAGTATATTTCACAACTAACACATTTGTTTGTTTCTCGACTGGATTGCGCAGGTCATATGTCATAATTAAGGTGGGTAATGTTTTTGAATGCAGTATTGTGGTCTCATTTTATATGATACAAGAGCCTGCCATGTTAACAGGGGGATGTACACTTATGATATCCATGTTAAGCTTAGAAGGTTGTTGGTGTAACAGGATTTGTTTGAATATACATTCACTGCTGGTGATGAGGTCTGCAAATCAAATGTATGTCATTAATTAGTGACATCACTCCTCATATGATCCCAGTTATGTGTCAGACAAACACATAGGGGTTGTGAGGAACAGAGCAAACATATGTGCCAGACATCTACACATTCTTCAATGATTTGTACAATTGTGAGGTATGGTCTACAGTACTTGCCACTGTGCTATACAGGTGAACAGCAATAATGTGTACATGGGTGCAGTGTGTGCTAGGGGAGTGGACATCATCTACTAACAGTACTCATGCATCCCAGAGATGTATATTGTTAGGAACAAGGATTGATAATGGATGCAATGCATGATGATGAAGACTGTGTGTCATGCATGTCACCTTTTGCATAATGTGAGTTCTGTGTAGTAGCTTTGTGCCACCTCACCTGTAAGTGTCTGTATGCATGGCAGCCAACCATAATGTACAGGTATTAATTTACATTTATTGTCTTCCTCTCACAGGTGGCAATGGGGGTTGGGGTCCCTCCCTGTTGGGAACTGATGTCAGTGTCTCTGCAGACTCTGACAATGATGATAGCCATAGTGAGGCACAGGTGGGGTTGTCAGTGGCTGAATCTGTGCCATTGGTTGGCATCCCACTGTTGTCCACCCCATCCCCACACACAGTAACAATGCCCACACATACCCCATCACCAGTGGCCATAGATGATGGACAGTTGGCGGGTAGTGGCATGGGACAGGCAAATGTGGTGACTATGGCAAGTGTGTCTGTAGACACCAGCCATATCCAGATAACAAGTGAGGTCCCACACAGGCAGATGGGCAGGGGTGCTCAAAGTGGGGCTGCTGCCCATCATGCCCCTGTCACAAGTGCCACAGCAAGTGTCACCAGATGCATGTTTTGGACCATCATGGAGGCACAAGCATGTAGTGAACGTAACACAAAACATCTTCTCAGGATTATGAATGCCACTCTCCCTGCTATGCGTGGCAACCTCCATGATCGTGCTGATGCCCGCCTTTATTATTCTGAGGTCATGGATAGACAGTTGGGTGAGATGGTGGGAATCCTTGACTGTGGAATGTCAGTCCTTGAATGTGGAATGTCTGTGATAGAGCATGTTGTGGGAGTTGTCCATCGGCCACATGGATGTAGGACAACAGCACGAACAGCTGAGGTTCCACATGGCCATGCAGCTTCTCGCTCCTGTAGTGGCAGTACCAGTAGCACAACTGCAGGGGGGTTGTTGTCCATGCCACAATGCAGCAGGCCACAGGCATGAGGTCCTGGCCAGTCCCAACAGGGACATGGATCCAGCAGACAGCAGTCACCATCAGGGAGTAGTACTCCATCTGGCCTTGTGCCTGGTCATGCCAGTGGGTCCCCCTGGCAGGCCCATTTCCCATGTCCATGGCCAGAGATGGTGAACTCCACGCCCTGCCATGTATGGTCCACAGCTGTCCAACATACCCCTGTGTAGGGCAGCAACATGGCATGACTGTGTGCATCCATACATACACACATCACATCACCATCACAGCCAGATCACCTCCTGACTTACACACACCACTTCTGCATGGCCCATTTATTGAACAACCCCCAAACACACACACATGATGTCAACCAAATGGCCCGGCCTAGGCCTGTGGCAAACCCACATATGTGCATATGATGAAACCTGTGCCACATCCCTGTCATCCATACCATTGATGCAGGGACAGGCTAATATGGGTCTGATACACAGAGTGAATTTAGTATAGTTTAGCAATGTAATGCTGTATAAAGTGTTGTCAGCCAGTATATTTAATGGTTACATGTCAGAGTGTGTAGCTGTCCAGCCATGATGCATAATTGTTGTTATTAACGCTGACAGAATGTATTCTGTTTGTCTTCTAGGTGCCTGTCTGTCAGCAGGATGTGGCCCTGCAGACATTATCTACAAGGGGTATGGCAGTGTGGTAACACACTGAGTGTGTCATATGCAGGGTACAGCTGTACACAATTAACAGGTCTGTATAACAGTTTTTGCTTGTGCCATGTAGCTTATAGGGCTGAGGGGTGTATGCAGGTAAGTGTATGGTGGCTGACATTAGCTGCTCTTGTTAGGTGGACAATGGTAGTAAGTGGAACACACCTCAGATTTGTAAATCCCACACACCCAGAGGGTATTGTGTTGACCCAATACACAGAGAATACTGCTCATACACACACACACACACACACACACACACACACACACACACACACACACACACACACACACACACACACACACACACACACACACACACACACACACACACACAATCACAATTGCCAGTGTTGGGTTTGAAATCCCTACTCATCTAGTTAGTGGTAGTACAGTATTATGCAGTTTTCACAGGTGGCACAGAGCTCATAGTGTGTTGAGTTTACAAAGTAACATCACATGCCCTTGTAAGGTATGGCAGTGGGTGGTGTAGTGGGTGTGACAGGTCTCATACTAATGTCATGCACGAGTGTGCACACTCCCAACACTGCTTCACACACCAATGCACACACAAAGTGTGCCAGTACTGTGATTAAGAGCCCTGCCCCTCTAGCTGCTCATTCCATACTGTTACATAGCTGTTGCACAGAGTACAGGGCTTATAGGTCTGCAGAGTGTGTACAGATACCTCCACGGTTGATGTAAAAAGAGGCCCTCATACAGTGGAACATATGATGGCCTACAATTATAATACTTGGCCACCCAATGGATATATTCCTCACTCAAATGCACATACTCAGGATACTGGTCTTGCGCGCGCACACACACACACACACACACACACACACACACACACACACACACACACACACACACAGGCGCGCGCACACACACACACTTGCCAGGACTGAGATTCATAGGATCATGTGTTCATAGGTGTGTACCAGGCTAATGAGCATGGAGCCATGACAAGCCTAGCCCATGAAAGTACCCTGGCTTCATGCAACCTGACATTTTTTCCAAGTGCGTCTATCGACTATTGCCACTTGAATGATGGCCAGGGTGACAGTTAAATTTCCCATCCACTCATCCAGATTTCTCTTGAAGAGGGCCAGTGAGGTGCTCTGACATGTATGCGACATATATTGCATTACATGCCCACTCGCTGGGTTATCTACTTGTCTCCCAGCATGTTTTGTTGATTGTGTTAATGAGATTGAGGTATCCATGGCATGTGGTGCATACAGATCAGAGTTTCACTAGATATGGCATTCCTAACACAGCTAGCCACACATGGCATTGTCAGTCAAGCATGGATTGCCTGTAAGTAGCCAAGATGTGGCCAAGAATACTTAGAGGTATTGCACTCTGTCCATATAGACAGTTGTTTGCAGGCTAGGATCCTATTTCTGAGGTACACTTGCAGCCTCCACAGTTGTTGCAGGTGTCTAGTGAGCTACATGGCAAATGGGCCATTGTACCTGCTGGTTGGCCTAATGAGGAGAGAGTAGAGGGAGACATTGACCTCTTCCTTACTGGATGACACACCCTTACTTATGAGATGTGCCACATAAAAGTTATTTCTGTCCACAGTAGCAATGAAGTGGCCATAAGAGAGGTCACTGTCAGCCTGTATTTCCAGGCCTCTTATAAGGACTTCTGTGATTGGACTACCAGCAATGTGTTAATTCATGGCAAACACATTGTTTCCACATGTGATTGCAACACATTTCTTTCCATTCAGCCTAAGGCCAGTGTTCTGAAAACAGTCAGATGTCTCAGTGGGGCCTTTATGCAGAATGTCAAAATGATATGGGGATGTACACATAGCACCCACCTTGCAATTGTCTGTGAACATTGTCAGCCAGGATCCCTTTGTGTTTTTCTGGATGTCAGAGGCATACATGACCAACAAGAAGAGACCCATGACCAGACCCTGCAGTACTCCACTCGTGACTGGTTGGCAGTCTGACATGGAGTCTGCTACCTTCACACTGTGGGTCCCATGCACGAGCCAGTTTGCAACCCACCAAGTGACATAGGGGTTGATGCCTAGATGGCTGTGTTTGTCTATGATTCCAGAGTAGGGAATGGTATCACAGGACTAGAAGACCCACCTATCTTGTTTCTGTGTCCGTACTGTTACATAGTTATTTCACATGGCAGGCTGCAGAGTGTCCACAGCTACCACTACAGTGGTTGACAACAGTGGGCTCTGTACAGTGGACATTTGGATGTGCACTGGGTGCGGAAATTTTGCAACACACACACACACACACACACACACACACACACACACACACACACACACACACACACACACACACACACAGACAATTGCCAGTAGTGAGAGTAGAACCCCTGCCTGTCTAGTTATTTGTACTATAGTGTTACACAGTTACCGCACACACTACAGAGCTTACGGTACAAACAGCTGGACAAAGGTGCAAATAACTGCACAGCTGAGGTAAAGTATTACAGGTGGCAGAAAGTCTGTCTTCAGTTTTTTCCTTACATCTTGCTAGTTCTTACTGCCTTGCACTTCAAATAGCTTAATAGCTTTGCACTTCAACAGGTTATTGTATCAATAAGTGTAGCACGCCTGTGAGACATCGGCAGTATTGGTTCCTCACAGAATTAGCCCCAGCACTTAGTAGTTATGACCACCCCTCCTGGCATGATTGAAGTGCAGTTTTCTGTGCTTTGGCCCATTAGCCTGGTGCATTTGTCCATTCTGAGGCACTGTTGCAACTGCCTCATGTACACAGACAACCCTCTCCTCTAAACTCCAAACACTCAGACCTGTGAGAGTTACCCCTATATCATGAAATGTGGACATATGCACTGTCCAGTAAGGACTGCACTAGCTGGTCAAGAGGATAAGGTCAACACCTACACCACACCATGTGGAACACATAGCTCAACACAACACCCACTATGACACCATGATATACATTAAAAAAAACATATGACAGTAAGGCACTGCATACAGCCTACCTTGATCTGGCCGAGGCTTTTGATACCATTCTTCAGTCAGGAATTATTGCTAAACCGAACAAACTAGGCATCAACCCCTATATCAGTGGGTGGGTTGAAAATTGATTCACAGAACACACAGTGTGACAGTGGCAAAATCCAAGTCAGACTGGCAAGCAGTCACAAGGGGAGTCCCACAGGGATCAGTACCGGCTAGTGTCCTGTTAGGCATCTACTTCTCAGGAGTCCAGCCTAACACAGAAGAACTCTGGCTGACCAAGTTCACAGAGGACTGCAAGCTGGGAGCTATCATTAACTCCACATGTGATGCAGACATCCTACAGAAAGGCCTCACTGAGACAAATGTGTGGTGTGGAAACCATGGCCAGAAGTTTAATACCACAAAATACATCATCATCCCCTTTGGTAAAACACACAGTTCCCAGTAAGTACCACATGAATGTGAGCCCAATGAACACTGTAGGCATTATAAGAGATCTGGGGACACAGGCAGACAGCAACTTATCCTTCAACCACCACATTGCTACTGTGGTCAAGAAGTTATTCTATGTGGCACATTGCATTACCAAGGGATTTGCATCCAGGAAGAAGAGGTAATGATCTTGGTCTACTGTTCCCTCATTAGACCACTCATCAGGTATTCTGGCCCATTTTCCATGTACCTCAGTAGACACCTGCAACAGCTGGACAGGCCACAGAAGCACCTCACAAAGAGGTTCCTAGGCATTAAACATACGTCCTACACAGACAGACTCAGAAGACTCCAACTATTCTCTGTGTCATATCACCTAGTTAGAGGCTATTTGTGCTTGACTTACAAAGCCATGTCTGACCCAGCTGCTTTAAACATGCTACATATAAAGACATCCCAATTCCTCCACACCACACACTGCAGAGACTTCTACCTCATTACCACAATCGCCACAACATGCTGGTGGGACAGGTCCCTCACCAAGAGATTGCACATGCCCTGAAATTTACTTCTCATACATGCCATGCAGAGCATTTAGCTGACCCTGTTTCAGAGAAATATTGATGAGCTGATGGGTAATAGAAGGTTCACCCCCTAGGATCACTGCAGTGGCTCTACTTGATACAGGCACTGGGAAGTAACATCGGGTGCCACAATGGCAGGGCCCTTCTATGGGCTAGGCTTGTTAAGGCTCGTGGGCCATTAGCCTACTACAAATTTATGAACCTATAGGTTCACAGGTTCATAGGTAGGTACTAGGCTATTGGCCCTAGGGCCTAAACAAGCCTAGCCATAATGATTCCCTAGCTATTGCTTCCCACAAATATTTACTTTCCTGGACCCCTGTCTAGCAGGGCTACTGATGTGATCCCCCAGGTGAATTTCCTATCTCCCATCCAGTTGTCAAGGTTCCTCTTGAAGAGGGCCATTGAAGCACTCTGCCTGACATGTATGGGCATCCTACTCCAGAGTATGGGGAGTCTCTGGATCAGGACACTATCCCTTCAGCATGTTCTATTCATCGTGATGCAAGGTTAAGATCCCCAGAGCATGTGGCTTGGCGGGATTGGAATTTCTTTAAGTGTAGCATGTCCAGAAACTCTGGGTTTGACATGACCTTGTATGTTAGGTAGAGATCGCCTCTGAGTAGGAGATATGCGACAGAGTATAGCTGGAGTTTCTTTAGATGGTCAGCATAAGGCATCTGCTTTAGGCCTGTGATTCATTTTGTGAGGTATTTCTGCAGTCTTTCTAGTTGTTGCAGATGTCTTGTGAGGTACATACCAAACAGGGCATTGTATTCTATAATGGGTCTAATGAGGGATGAGTACAGAGGGACAATGACCTCTTTTTTCTGAATGAAAAGCCCTTAGTGATGAGGTGTGCCACATAGAAGGATTTTCTAACTGTTGTGGCTATGTGGTTATCAAAGGTGAAACCACTGTCCACCTGTATCCCTAGGTCTCCTTTCACACTGTCAGTATTTAGTGTACTGCCACCTATGTGGTAGTTCACAGGTATGTGTTTTTTTCCCAAAGGGAACAACTATACATTTTTTGGCATTTAGCTTGAGCCCATGGCTCTGGCACCAGGCATCTGTTTCGGTAAGGCCCTTTTGTCGTATATCCACATCATTTGGGGATTCAATAATGGCTCCCAGCTTGCAGTCATCTGTGAACTTTGTAAGCCAGAGTCCCTTATAGTTGGCCTGTACTTCATAGAAGTAGATGCCAAACAAGAGTGGTTCCAGGACAGAACCCTGTGGTACACCACTTGTCACTTGTCTGGAGATGGATTTGGAGTTGGCTACTTTTACAGTGTGTGTTCTGTCAGTAAGCCAGTTTGAAAACCCATCGAGTGATGTAAGGCTTAATGTCCAGCTTAGTAAGTTTATCTATGATTCCAAAGTGGGGGATAGTGTCGAAATCCTTGGTGAGGTCCAAGTAGGCTGTGTGAACCACCTTACCCTCATTCATGGCTCTAGAGACTGACTCAAAGAAGTTGATCAGGTTCAGGAGGCAAGATCAGCCCTACACGAGCCCAAACTGTAGTGTTTGAAGGCTGCCAATGTCTTTGTTTATAAGTTCCATGACAATACGTTCCGTGGTCTTGCAGCTCAGGCTCGTCAGATTGATGGGGCAGTAGTTCCCAAGATCCAAAGTGGATCCCCCCTTGTGGAGTGGGATGACTGTAGCTGTGTACTACTCTGTGGACATGAAGCCTGAGGTGAGGCTATGATTAAACATGACACATAGGTGAGGTGCCAGTTCATTTTATAGTTCATGCAGTACACAGCCCGGGATGTCGTCTGGTCCCAAGGATGCTGTATTCCTGGCTTTGGAGAGTGTGGTTTTTACCTGAGCGGCCATGATTACCAGAATTTGGCATTCTTTCGGTATTGAGATGGAACCCTTAGGGGGGGTGAAGTTGGCACTGAATCTATCTGCCAGGATATTGGCAATATCCTTGAGATCAGTATATCTAGTGTCATTCTTCTGTAGCTCAGAGCAGATCTGAGCATTGCCATTAAGATTCTTGCCATAGCCATAGAATGCCTTGTGGTTGTCTTTGGAATCTTTGGCAGTTTTGTTTTTGTAACTAGGTTTGGAAGATTTTATGAGGGATCTCAGCTTTCTACGGAGGCTGGTGAGGGAGTTTTTTTTTTTTTAATCCTGGGTTCTTCCTCTTTTCTGCAACAGTTTCTTCCTTCTGGTGTACAGCTTGTTTATGACAGGGGACCACCAAATTGGCTTCCTTTTTTTAGAGGACAGCGTCTTGGTTCTATTTGAGATGGCTCGGTCCATGCACAAGTCAATGTGCTCATACAGCACCTTAGTGTAGAATTCAGCAGCTGAACTTCCATTTCCCATCTGCATGAGTGTCATGTAGTTTGTTACTTCTGACTTGAGAAGCATGAAGTTGGCTTTGGAGAAGTTTTTTTACGGAGGTTTCCTTAAAGGGGGTAGGGTTGGGATGTGGATGTCAAGGGTGATTAGCTTATGATCTGATATGACCAACGAGGGGGTGACCACTGGTGTGGAGCATCCGATCTCCCATGTTGGTAATGACCAGGTCTAGAATGTTGGTACCCCTGGAGGGACTATGAATTAGTTGCTCTAGGGCATTGGAATTTATGAATTCCAAGAACCGTTGAGCAAAGGTGTTGGTACAGGAGTAGTTTTCCCAGTTAATAGCAGGGTAGTTGAAATCACCCAGTGTTAGGGTGTTTGGTAGTATCTTAATATTTTCCAGTATGTTTAGAAAGGTGTAGTGAGAATCTTGGGGCATGGTGGAGGATCTTTAGCAAGCTACAATTTGTATTGCAGTCTTACCTAGTGTTAGTTGCACCTGGAGAATTTCAGATGCATTCTGTTGGGCAACCAGCCTGAAGGTGTGAATATCCTTGGTGAATATGGACACTCCTCCACCTTTAGTGTTTTGGTTCTGTTTGATGGCTGAAAAGTATGGTATGAATTATAGCCTGGTATTGCAGGGGTGCTCTCTGGAGCTTTGAACTAGGTCTCAGTTACTGCACAGATATCGATGTTCTCCATTTTTAGGAGAGCCTCAAGAAAGTGCATCTTGAGGTTTAGACTTCTAGCATTGAGTAGCTTTACCTTCAGATTTTGCTTGCTTGTACCCGTTATGGTGATAGTTTTGTCCTTTGAACCTTGCCTAAAAAAGGCACTATAGGGGTGGCAAGAGCCTTAGCCAGTAACCTGACTCCCAGAGGTGACAGGTACAAACCATCTCTTGCAAAGCATCATAGTTTGTAGATCATATCATCGCAGGCAGACAGATACTGGATCCCCTTTGAATGACACCAGAAGCTTAGCCAATTATTGAAGTCAATCATTTTGTCCTTATACTGTGGTATCATTCTGGGTGATGGCAGGATGGCAGAGCTCTTCCATGTCTCTTTTCATGTAGTCCAGGGAGGTACGTCTCAAGTCATTCACTCCAACATGGACAATGACAGAGTCATATTTGTACCTGTTGTGGAGTGACTTCAGTGCATGCGTTATGTGGTGGATCCTGGCACACGACAGGCAACTAACTGTAATTTTCTCCTTGTTCAGCCTGCTGAGTGGGACATCAGTGTGCCTGACTAAAGAGTCACCTATGACTAAAGTGTTGGGTACATTGTCTTGCCTTAGGGGCTGCTGTTGGTTGGCACACTGGTGTTGTGAGCTATGTGATGCTTTGGTTGTGTTTGGGTGTGGTGCTTGTTTGCATTTCAGATTTGGACGTCCTTGTTGCTTGTGCAGGTTAATGTTAAGAGCCTCCGCATATGTGGGTTTTGTGTTGCTATGTGTGGGTTTTGGTGGTGTGGGTTTTGAAGGACTATGTGTTGTTTGAGGTGTTGTGTGGGTGTTAACCTTCTCCTCTTGACTGACTAGCACAATCTTGGCTGGAGAGAGCTTTGCTTCCAGTTTGGCAATGTAAGTGCATCTCTCGCAGGTTGTAGTGTTTGGTGGTAGGAGGAGAGGGTTGCATGTGTGCATGAGCGATTGGTGCATTGCCCCAGTATGCCCTGATTCACCAGGTGGACAGGAGAAATCACCAGAGGCTTACCCTTGGACATGCCTGGTTAGTTGCTTTCTTTGTGTAGTACAAGAGCTGTTTTCCCTTATGTTTTGGCAAGGTACTTGTAATTGTAGGCTGTCTAGTGCCTACGACTATTTTCTCCTTATTACCAAGGAGAGGTGAGTGCTTGTAACAAAATTAAGCTTCCTAGTGCTTTTTAGCAAGTTTTAGAGCAAGTGGTAGTCACAGATATACAGATTTTAGTGCTACTGTTGATAAACTAGCTAGTAATAAAGGGAAAATTTGAAAAGCAGACTTTCTGGCACCAGGAATAGTTTAACCTTAGCCCCACTAGAACTCAGCCGAAAATGGCCAATTTCAGAGCTGGAAACCACTCCTCTAGTGTTAGATAGGCAGTACAATGCTCCCACTCTCACTGGTAAGATAAGGAGAATTACATCAGCAGGACTGATAAAGTAGGGCAGTGGGTGTTAAAGTTATCAAAATACTTTGTCCTACAAACAGATACACTTTGACACATACATTCTTGCCAGATGTGAGAGTTAAACACCTACCGAACGAGTTATTTGTACCACAGTGTTATGCAGTTTTCACACACACCACAGAGCTTATGGGCCTGAGGCCTGTCAAAAGGGACTTCTATGGTGAGTGATATCTGCAGGACTGCTAAAGTGAGAAAGGAGAAGTATACTGGGTTTGATTGGACCCAAAAGCTTTAACTTATAAACTCACACACACTTTGACATTTGCCAGGACTGAGATTAGAACTCCTGCCTAACTAGTTATTTGTACTATAGTATTAGGCAGTTATCACACACGCCACAGAGCTTATGGGGCTGAGGCCTGATGAAAGGGATTTCTAAGGTGACTGCTATCTGCAGGACTGCTAAAGTAGGGAAAGGGGAAGTGTAGTGGGTTTGAATGGACCCAAAAGCTTTAACTTGTAAACAAACACACACACTCACACACACACACACACACACACACACACACACACACACACTTACTTTGACATGACTGAGATTAGAACTCCTACCTAACCAGTTGTTTGTACTATACTGTTACACAGTTATCACATGCGCTACAGAGCTTATAGGGCTGAATCCTGACAAAAGGTATTTTTATGGTGACAGACATTTTCAGGACTACTAATGTAGTGCAATGGGAAGTGCACTGGGTAGGGAAGGCCTGTTCATTCTTAGATCCTACTGACATAGTGTATAAGCATGCCCAGTGTGAAATTCTATAGTACATGTGGGACACCATTTCAGGAATTGTTGTACTCCAGTCTAGTTTGTTTTGTGCTACAGTTATACCTCTCAACATATCTCCCAACTGTAATGAATTACTCGGTTTTTACTGAGTTTTGGGGTCCAAATGAAGGGGGTACCATGATTCCCGAGTGGTACCCCTTCATTTCCGATTTTTTTCTTTGTTTTTTATTTTTTGTGCTTATGAGCAGATGTCATCATATGCGCAATGATGTCAGCTCTGTCAGGGCTACCAGCCTGTTGAAACTGAGCTTAAGGAGCTCACTTCCAGCTGGCTGTTCAAATGCCCTGTAAGCAGGAACGGCAACAGAGACTCTTTATTCTGAACTACTGAATGGAATGGAATGAACTGGGGAAAGGACCAGGAATGGCGCTGTTCAAATGCTCTCTGCAACAACAGACTCTTTATTCTGAGTGGAATGAACTGGGGAAAGGACCGGGAATGGCAACGGCTTTATTCTGAATAGGGGAAAGAGCAACAGAAAGGATTTATAAATGCGAATGGCACGGACATGCAGTAAGGAAACAAACCTATTGTATTTATGTGCAGCAAAAGATGTGTGTGTGTGTGTGTGTGTGTGTGTGTGTGTGTGTGTGTGTGTGTGTGTGTGTGTGTGTGTGTGTGTGTGTGTGTGTGTGTCTGCGTGTGTCTGCGTGTGTATGAGAGACCACAAAGTCTTTTGCCTACACGCACTACAAAAGAATAACTGGAAGTGCAATAATAACTCTGTGAAATCCAATGTGCTGCCATTACCAACAGTTGTGGATTGCAAGCTCCCTCAATATATTCTTTTATGCTTTAAAATACCACTTAATGGTGTTCAGAACTGCCATCTCTCTCTTTCTCACCACTTACATAGGTGTGCTTTTGGTTAATGATGTTCAGAACTGCCATCTCTTTCTTTCTCACCATTTACATAGGTGCGCTTGTGGTTAATGGTGTTCAGAACTGCAATCTCTCTCTCACCATTTACATAGGTGTGCTTGTGGTGTGTGTGTGTGTGTTCATATATATTTATTATAGGATTTCTGGTGACTAAAATGTCTCACATCAGAAGGTTTGCAGGTACACCAACCCCCATTTACAACATAGTTTCCGAGTCAGGCTTCAGTAACCACCTCTACGTCCACCATCCCAAAACAGATACACATGTGCCTGGCCTCAACAAATTCTTCTGCTGGAGTCTAGACAAGAATGTAAAAAACTTGTATCCGCTTTCCTACTGCCTAAGTCTGTTTTTACCTTATTACTATCTTGCCTGCTTTAATACCTGATCACAGTTCTTTTTACAATTGTCATCTGTCATGTGGTGGCCCCATTAAGTCCAAGCTTATCACAGATTGTAATGTCTTTTTGCCACTGAGCAGGAGGTTTCTGACCACTTAGCCTTATTTCTAGATTGTTTTTAGTTCCATGGCCAGGTAAATTTTAATTGTATGCTGCTGGTACAAAATCAGTTTCATTTAAAAAATGCACATTAATAATTACAGGAAAAGTTCTATGCATTTAAGTAATTAACTGAATAAAGAAATGCTTTCTTTCGGCAGCAGCTACGAGTAAAGAAACATTCCAAATGGTAATGGCATGGGTGTAGCTAGGTATACGCAGCGTACTCAAGTGAGTACATTTTTATTCAGAGCTTTATCTTTCAAGCAACCATAGTGTTTAGAATTGTCCAGATTAGTGTTTATATAGCTATGTCACTGGACTACTCCTCTAAACAGAGCCTTTTAGTGTTATAAGAGGCAACAGTTGAAAATAGTGAGTCCCTTTCTGAAGTGTATAGGGACAACATTTTGAGGGTTAAGTGCATTATTTAAATGACACTTTGGTTGTGGGGGCATCTGCATGAGGTTTAAGTACACAATATAAATATCAGGCTACATCCCTGGGTAATGGAAACGGAAAGCAAAAACGTGACCAATAAAACCAGAGTAAAAACATAGCATGAGCTCTGCATGTTAACCACAGATTAATCTCCATCAAAGGCGATTCCCTCAGAAGTAGTAATGCACCCAATAAGTATGCAAAACTCATTTTGCAGTGCATTACTTGTATCCAGCAAGCAGGTACCAGTCATAGCTGTTATTTGGGAGTCTGCAAATGGAGATACGAAAAAGTACGTTATTTAAAAAACTAAAAGACTCATGTGTGGAGGCATGAAACAAGTGTGTGTGTGTGTCTGTGTGTGTGTGCGTGTGTGTGTGTATACTCACTGGGGGCACAGAATACTTAACAAGGTATAACTTGCATTTAATATGCTAGTGCAAAGGTGATTCCTGGACATGTCAATGACAAACACAGTAGCAGCTCATCTTAAGTCATTGGCTACATTACAATTACTTAAAACTTACCTACAATTACCCAGAGGAGTAGATGCTGGGGGACAAAGGAAATATCCAGGGATCCCATGAAGATTTAATGTCTTCTATGAGTTATTCCCAAACGTCTATGTCCTGCAGCTTAATGTTGAGTGTGTGTGTGTGTGTGTGTGTGTGTGTGTGTGTGTGTGTGTGTGTGTGTGTGCGCGTGTGTGTGTGTGTGTGTGTGTGTGTGTATGTATGTATGTATGTATGTGCGTGTGTGTGTATGTGCGTGTGTCTGTATGGGAGCCTACCTTTTGTTCAAAAGTACAAACAAATTGTCAATCTGGAAATCAGCGAATGCCAGTACCAAAAATATTGATCCATGGAGAATCAAAAAACAAATAAAGCACATTTCATATAGGAGTGAGATGTTTGTACTTGGCTGTTGTAAATAAACCAGATGTTTTCTTTTTTACAGGGGGAAAAACACCCACTGTGCCCCCTGTTAATTATATATACCAAATTTAAGATCCCACTACAGTGGGTAAATGACATATTCCCTGATTCCACTTTTTGCCATATAAAGTCTGGCTGTACTCTGTGTCATAATTACATTTCAATAACTTCTTTGTACCTTTCATAAAATGAAGAGGAGTGTTTTTTAATATATGTCTTTATTACTTATTTAGTACAATCGAGCAAAGGCCATCCATAGTCCTGTCTATCTGGGTGATACAGTCAGCATCAAATGTATAATAAACATCAGTGGTTTACCTTTTGATTTGTTTCATCAACATAAGTGCTCAATCTGTGATAGCAGTGCCTAGGTATGGTAACCAGTCTCAGTATGATAAACTGTGAGAACAATTTAAAACAGAGTAAACTGTATACTGAAATTTGTATTTTATCCACAACTAAGTGCATTTAATGGTGTCCATGGCTGGGCTAGGTTTCTTTTACTTATTTTTTTAACCACTAACAATGCTGGTGATTTCTTTCCCTACTATTGTGATTTGCTGCCCTCCCCTTCATGCATATTGCATTGGACAGAAGTATTACTAATCAGAAAATATGCTAACTACCCCAGGTCTGTGGCACAAGAGGGATGGGCCCTAATTATGACCAAGATGACTCAAGTTTAATTAGCAACTTGGACACTGGATAAGTTAGCCAGGGGGTGGGAATGAGTGTCTTTTTGCTTGCTCACCCACTCTAAAAGAAATAGGGGGTTCTGAGAGTGATCTGACATGTCCACAGTGACAGAGGCAGTATGTAGTTGCAGATTGACAATCAAATTCAGCATAGATGGGGAGGATGGCTCTATCTGACATGAAGTAAGTAGCTCTGCCTAGGTAAGGCATGCAAGAAAAGTCTCCTGGCAAGCAGAGCAGCATATGTGATGCTCTCAGCTATTTCACTTTGAGCCAATTCCCCTTCCCAATCCACCAGTGGAATGGTCTCAATCTCTGGGGTTAGTACCTAGGATACTAAGGGACCAGTAGCATTATAAGAGCAGACATGGAGAGCAGCTGATGGTCATCTGGTAGGCACACAGAAGGGGCCAAAAAATAAAGAAAACATACCAATTGCATTAACACAGAAATAAATAATTTTCATTTTTTATATGTGCTATTCCCCAGCTTATATAATTAGAAATGGTGACATGATTAAAACAACCAATCTATCTTTCAGTTGTTGCTGTCATGAAGAAAAGGTCATGTGTTAGTCTAAAATGTTTTAGCAGACACAAAGTTTTTCATATGCCCTTTAAGCAATAAACGTTGTTTCATTACACAGCAAAGCAGTGTATGCATACTAAAAACAAGGTCACGTGTAGTCTAAAATATTTTAACAACCACAGAGTTTTTCATATGCCCCTTAAGCAGTAGCATGCATACCTAACTATACTGAGCTCAGCAGGATTAAATAATAATCTTCAAAGTGCAGCGATGAAGGTGAAGGGTTACAGGGCTTTTGAATGCCATGCAGGCCACTTATTATGATGCATTTTGTTTGTGGAAAGATCAATGACTAATACATTTGTCCAAAATATTGCTATTTAGCAGCCCTTTTATTAGAATAAAGCTATAATAAATTATTTCATTTCCATAGTATACATTATCATGTTGCAATCATATGTACCTTTTTAGATGAATCTCTTTTTTTCTGTCTCAACAGTTCTTTTACTGGACTTTATCCTTCTATCCTAATAATTCTCCTACTAAGGATGGGCTTTATCCTCACTACTGAACTTTACAATGTAACTTCCAATGGGTGGAGCCTAAGCCTTTTGACAGAATCAAATTATATCCTCAAATGTCAAACAAATGTTCATATCAGTTTGCCATCTATTCCCTATTGCAATATTACTAGCTTATCATTTTTTTAATGTAACATGTGCAATTTATTCCTCAAGGGCAACAGACACTTTATTTGTTTGCTAGCAACAACCTCTTCATTAGTTACATATCTCTTTAATGTGGAATTATTTAGATGACTTTTACTTCTGCAGAGATTGTGCATATTTACTGATACTGGTGGATTGTAGAAGTTTAACTAGACTTTTATGATGGAAATGTTCTGAATTGGGCAGTTTTGTCATTATTGGTTCATGTATTTTGTTTCATTGCCTACAGTACAGCTTACTAGAAAAATGTTCAAACAAATTTAAAATGCACTCTAACAAGTATGCTGTATTATACAAGGAATATAATTTAATAAAGTCAGGAAGGTGTATCAAAGAAAAAAACACATGTATGTTTCTTGTTTTGTGTGCAAGGGGCCAATGATTTGAAAACAGCCTAAAGGTAATCTTTATCCAGTACTGGCCAGATGCATTTTCTTTGGATGTGGTGTGGATTTCAATACTGTTACAATGAATGTGAGTTTCAAGGGCAGAGACGTTTTAATGCCAAGTCAATTTTTTGTGAGACAGTATTGCTTTGTTTAGCAGATGTCTATTAGTATTTGCGCATTGTGCTGTAAAATGTAAAAATAAAACCCAAATAATCATTGTAGAAGTAAAGCAGTATGCACACATTAGTGTTTATGGCAAATAGAGTAAAATAGCCAGATAATGGGACATTGGAATGTTTGCAGGGGGACTCTGGTGTCATATTTTGGTTGTCTGTTCTTCAATTTGTGTTTGAAAGTTGGTATCCCACAATTCCATCGGAGTGGGTGGGGTTACATAATTATGTATGGAAATTATATGTTAATCAGCGTACAGGTTTGTACCTATTTTTTATGGGCCTTGTTCAGATTTTTGATGTTTCCAGGTTGAGAAGTATGCCTTTCAACCTGTTGGTGCAGGATATTTGGAGACAGCCTATCAAAATGGAGGGACAATGGGTCATACAGTGATTGTGACTATTTCTCTCAGTAATGTATGGGTTGCTTGGGTTACAGGACTTGTTTTAGCAGACATCTGATATATATGTTGTTTGACACTGTCATGTATTGTTTGAGTACCTCGTGACATACCTTAGATCATTACAGTGATTTACCAAAGGACTACAGGGTGGATGATGCATACACCAATATTATGGGCCAAATGCTATGCATTTGTGCACAATCCAGCCTGTTGAGAGGTGTGCCTACAAGCAATTGACTGCTCGAGCTGTGGAAACAGTCCAGCACCTTGATAATATATTACAATGGTAGAATCTCTGCGCATTTCTGTTCTGGCCTGGTCTGATTTCCAGTCTGCAGTTGGTTAGTATAAGTCAGATAGGATCAGGGTGACAGGCAGACTCCAGAATGATTTGTAGGGGATAAGATATGTGGGGGGTGTCCTAGGTCAGATTTGTTTGTCTATAGATACCAGTGCTTTGCAGAGGGGTCTGCTCAAAGGTTGACTGCATTTGGAGGGTATTGTGTGTGTCAGACTGTTTGACCAGCCTGGAGGTGTGTGTTTGTTTGATATATATGTATGGCCCACCTCGTTTTGCTTGGCTGGCCACATTTTGGGGTCAGGATGTTGCATAGGATTAGTGATCAGGGAAGGGTGTGCTACTCCCCATGGCTGTGGCCCAGGGTTCTGTGGGTGCAGACATGTCACCATCTTCCAGGGTTAAGACTGCCTGCAATGACTGCATTTCCATGTTTAGACTCCTAGCCCTGCCTGTCGACTGTACAGAGTATCACAGAATGTCCACATTCGTGACTCATATATCTTGTTGGTTACTCAAATGAGTGTGGTTTTCAAGGAAAAGTGTTTTGCAAGTCACTCAGGGTTGAAGTCAGATATTACTGACATTTGACATTGCAGTTTTTGACTTCATACCCATCAGACATTCCATGCTACTACAATCATTCCTTCAACTTTATTACATTATCAGAGCAGTATTTCAAAGGTGTCCTTTTCTTTGGACCTTTTTCACCCCATTATTCTTGGCCAGATTTCTGGCTCTCTAACACTGGCAGGTTTTCTCCTAGCAGTTAGCATCATGGTCTTTCTATGCCTTTTTTTAGACTATGTTATGTTGCAGTTATGGATGCCATGACACTCCTTAACAGGGCACTGTGTGTGAGGCATGGATATTTGCCACAGGCCTGTAGGCCATGTGTGACAGAAGCAGGCCATCTGTAGCAAGGCAGTGCATTCTGATATGTTCCCAGGCTGCCAGCAGTGGACAACCCTGGGATGGCACCAGTAAGTTCACTGTGGGTGTTACTAATAATTGCTTTCTGTTTGTGTTGCGCCATCACTCTAGTTGACAGCTGGATGCTGGTAAGTCTAGGGAGATGTTACTGCATTTCTATGGGACTATGGGGGGGTGACACATCTGTACACAATACACATTTGAAGAGACTGTGCTGATATTTGCCTAACATTTTGGTCCCATTTAGCATAGTGGTGTGCCCTATCTTTCAGACTACAGGCATAACAGTATTGACCACAGGTCAGATTGTTCTGGCATAGACATTTGTAGTTCTAGACTTCTTTCCTTTCAAAGCCATACTTCCCCTGCCAGACCTGCTGTGATATCACTGTGTAAAAGTCTGTGGGTGGGGATTTTATGGATGCTGCCATATGGGGGCCTTTGCCAGGCATTTCTCTATGGTTTTCTACAGCTGATCTGCTGGGTGAGGCTGGGGTTGGGTATGGGACTCCAACTTTGACATCCATGCATGTGACCTATGACCCTCCCAGTTATTTGGCTCACCACATATACTGCAGTGATATTTGTCAACTAGGGTGGTATTGCATGATGTGGGTAGGCCAGTACTGGGAATACACTTCCTGCTGTCCCACAGAGCTGTCAGTTGTCTGCTGCTATGCCACCCCATTCCCTTGCATGTTTGAATCAATACCATAGATATGCTATTAGATCATTCCACTCCATTCATTAATTTTGTTAAGGAAACTGACTTACTTTGTGCCTGAGGCTGTTGTGAGGATGGTGCTTGAGGGCTGACTATGTTGGATGCACACAGTACACTGCCTATACATGGTAGGGTATAGGTGTGTGTTGTTTGGCATCCATTTTACTGTATGTGCGAGTCAGAGAGAGATAACAGTCCCTCGGTTCCTACAGTTTCAGTGTATGTGCTATGCGTTGCCTCTTTGCCAAGGACAGGGCATACTGGGCACACCTCCATCTGCCTACAGGGGCAGGCTCAGGATGTTCCTCCTCCGAGTCCATCTGTGCCTGTGGAGACCTTGGCAGTGGTGGGGGGCTGTGTGTCCCTTCCCCATTTGGTTCCTGCTGCAGCTGTTTCCACAGGATCATATTGTGTAGCATGGCGCATACTATAAACATGCATGCACATGTGACCGTAGAGTACTGCAAGGCTCCACCAGATATGTTAATACAGCAGAATCCATGACTTGAGCATCCCAAACACACGCTCTATAATAATCCTGGTTTGTGCGTGTGTCTCATTATGGAGTTCTTGTGTGGGTGTGTGTGCATTTCTGATGGGTGTCATCATCCACAGCTCCAGTACATAGCCAGCATCCCCCACCAGATGGCCATATAGGATGTCCCCACTGGCAAACTCCCAGTACAGCTGTGATGAATGTCAGATGTGGGAGTTGTGATAGCTTCCAGGGCTGCCATTACACACATTCATGATAATGCCCTGGGCATCACACATGACCTAGCAATTGATGGAGTGGATTCCCTTGCAGGTTAGGTAGACCCTACCCTGGTCACCAGGTGGTGCTTTGATGTGGATGTGCATGCAGTCTGTGGCACCCAGTACCTGCAGGTATTCTGCTGCACAGTGAAAGAGATGCGTATTGCTGGTTCTCTCCTCATGGGTGCTGGGAAAGTAAATATGCTCAGCAGCATGCAGTCGCATGGTATCCAGGAACTGGTGGAGTATTCTGGACGCAGATGCCAATGAGACCCCCAATGTATCCCCAGTTGGTCTTTGGAAAGTACCTATAGCTAATATTCTTAAGGCTACACATACCTTAGTATCCACTGGAATGGGTTTCCCTCTGTTGGTTCTGGGTCTGAGGTGAGGCGGCACAGCTCAACAAGTTGCTGAAGTATGTGCCTGTCCACCCTGTAGCACTCTACTATCTCCAAATCATGCGGCCCCTGGTAGTTTACCCTGGGTCTGAACACTCTTCTCCTACTCCTTGGTCTGATTTGGTTGTCAGCATTATCCTCCTCACCACCCTCAGTCTCTAGCACATAAAGATAGATCAGAGCAACAGCAGCCCCTAACATGTTTTGTTATATTTGTCAGTTTAAAATTCCCCTGAATGTGTACACCAGTGATGTAGAGTTTGTGGTAAAAAACAGACTGAAAGGTGTTTGCATAGTTTATAGTAGTGTGCTGGGCTGCTGTCTGTGTAACTGGCTGATTCTGATACATTCCACCTGCCAGCTATGGTTGTTCTCCTTGACTGCTTTCCTTCTGCAGTTTCCTCTTCCCATTTCTTCCCCATTTAAGCCCTGATGCGAGCCGCGCATTCCCGGTGCTCAAATGTAAACAGTTCTGCTATTCCCTGTGTTTTTTTTTTGTTTTGTTTGTTTTAGGCCTGGTGCATGCTGCACACATTCATTTAGCTAAAGTAAACACTTTTAAACAGAACTGGCCATCCCTGGATGCGAACACCCTCTGCATTTCATGGAATAGGAAAATACAGCCTCAGACAACACCCTTCCTCAGCTGTGCTTAGCTAAGGGCAAACACGGGCCACTGAGCTCCAATGTGCTTACAGCAAGTATGACATACCCCCTTTTCATCTTAGCTGCTCCTCCTGTCTACACCATGGTGTTAGAGCACCTACATGTTTAGATGCAGTCTGACACTTAGAAGAAATTTGTGATTCAGTATAAATCCCCTCATTAGCATACACCTCTGCCTTACTCCTGAGTTACTGCACTTTCACTGAGCCTTTCCCCTTAGCAATCATTATTCCCTGGTATTGTTTTCATTCTGCATGCCATTGACTATAATGGCAAAATGCATATTTCTCTCAAAATTGATTTCCCCCCTTTTTTTTATTTTTGGCATGATTCCATTTGCATGCCACTGCCCTATGCCTAAATGGCCGAGATCGGGCAAAAAAAAAGTTTTATTTAAAAAAATGTAAACTATTTTTCATGCCAATGGCCATATATTTGGCCATTGGCATGCCTACTGAATATAATACATGCTTTCTTTTAAGTTGTCATGCCTCCATTTTCTCATTTGCCTGCTTGCTGAATTGCTAATTCAGCTCATTTGCATGACTTTCACCAGCAAATGATTAGCATAAGGCAGTAGTGTCCATGCAGGAATAGTGTTGGAGCACTCATGCACGTCCCAGGAGCTCTATACTGAATTGCTCGGTGGACATGTTGCATGCAGCAGCTCCTGCACTATTCCTGCACATCACGCAGGGCTTGCACAGAGTCTAAGAGTAGAGTAAGACTCCAGACAGCCAATATGTCTGCCGAGCGATCCAGGAACAGCCAGCAGGGGCGTGCATGAGAGCTCCTAAAACTACTCTTGCACGGACAGTGTTAGGTTATGCAAATTACCTCATTTGCTGCTGAAAGCTATGCAAATGAGGTAAATTTGCGATCCAGGAAACACTGACCTGTCCGAGTAAGAGTAGTGTTATTTGCAGAAATGTACTCCATTGGTAACGGAGTACCATTATGCAAATAGCAAAATGGAGCTGTGACAGCTCCAAATAAAGGATGCATCCAGTTGAGGAAGCATACCAATGGCCAAATATAAGGCCAATGGAATTTTTATCTGTTGCAAAATAATAAAAAATAATTTTTTTCCCCGATCTTCGATGTTTAAGCATAGCACAGTGCCGCGCAAATGTGCGGCGCTCTTAAAAACCAGAGAAAAAAAAATAAAAGCCCAAAATAGGCATTTTTATTAAAAATATTCTTCTGCCATGCAGGTGAATGGCAGGCTATAGACAACATGGCTGCTGAGTAGTGCTTGCTAAGGGGGGAAGCTCAGTCTGAGAGATGTAACCATGCATTAGTAGGCAATCCTATGCAAATGAGGATAAGGATAGTGAATCACAACTTTCCCTGCCATGTTAACCATGTCCCTAGAGTGTAAGAGTAGGATTAGGGGAGTAACAGAGTAGAAAATAGGTGACATCATGAGGGGGTATGTATCAAAGACTGTAAGCTTATTGGAGCAGAGTGGCATGTGTTTGCTGTAAGTTACTCAGGACTGGAAGAGGCGTGTCTACAGTTGTCTTAACTGAAACCCAGAAACCGAAGGTGTATGCCATGGATATCACTAATGTTTCTTGCAAAGATGCTTACACTGTGTGTGCGCGTGTGTGCACCTGTAAACCCGTCTAAGCCTGTGTGCACGTGTGTGCACCCGTGTAAGCCTGTGTAAGGCTGTCTAAGCCTGTGTACACATATTTGCACCCACCTAAGCCTGCGTAAGCCTGTGTAAGCCTGTGTGCACGCGTGTGTGCACGTGTGCACGTGTTTGCACTTGTTTGTGTGGCGCTACCCCCTGTGGAAACAGAAAGGGAAAAGGAAGGAAAAGAAGTAGTAGGAAGTTAACCAAGGAGAACTAGCAGAGCGGCCAGGTGAAATCAATCAGAATCAGCCAATTACACAGGCAGTACACTAGCCCAGCCCAGCCCAGCACTTAAAACTCTGCAAACAACATTCCCCCATGTTTTTCACAGAAACACTGCAACACTGCAGCCTACAAAGAGAAGTGAAAACTTAAAATGCTTAACTGAGACAAAAAAAAAATGTTAGGGGCTGCCATTGCTATTATAAGGCAACATGTGCAAGATGCTGAGGGTGGTGCCATTGTGAATGCTGCTGAGCAACCCATAGTGCGGAGATGGGGAAGAGTGTACAGACCCAGGGTAACCTACCAGGGGCTACATGAGCTGGAGATAGTGCAGCAAATTGTTGAGCTGTGCAGGTCACACCTCACACACAGAACCAACAGAGGGGAACCCATCCCAGTGGAAACCAAGGTATGTGTTGGCCTAAGAATACTAGCAACAGGTACCTTCCAGAGACCAACTGGTGATATGATGGAGATTTCACAGGCATCAGCATCCAGGGTACTGCACCAGTTCCTGAATGCCATATCAGCACATGTTGGTGATCATGTATATTTCCCCAATTCTTGTGAGGTATTGGCCAGCAATATGCATTTCTTCCAGCAAATAGTGGAATACCCTGAGGTAGTGGGTGCAATTGACTGCACGCACATACACTTCAAAGCACCAGCCGGTGAGCAGGGTAAGGCCTACATCAACCACAAGGGCTTCTACTCCATCAACTGCCAGGTCGTGTGCAATGCCCAGGGTGTAATATTGAATGTGTGTGCTGGCTGCCCTGGAAGCTACCACGATTCCCATATCTGGTATCTGATGCAGCTGTACCAGACATTTACCAATGGGGACATCCCTGACGGTCACCTAGTGAGGGATGCTGGATACACACTGCAGCTGTGGCTGATGACACCCATCAAAAATGCACACACACCTGAACAAGAACTCCATAATGAGGCACACGCAAAAACACGAAATGTAATTGAGCGTGTGTTTGGGATGCTCAAGTCATGGTTCCAGTGCATGGACACATCTGGTGGAGCCTTGCAGTACTCACCAACTACATGTACCCAAATTGTCATGGTATCTGCCATGCTACACAATATGATCCTGCAAAAACAGCTGCAGCAGGAACAGCATGGGGCAGGGCCAAACAGCCCACCACCATTGCCAAGGCCTGGACAGGCACAGCGTGACTCGGAGGAGGAACAACCTGAGCCTTCCCCAGTAGGCAGAAGGAGGCGTGCCCAGTATGCCTTGGCCTTGACAAAGAGGCAACACATAGCACATACACTGGCTCAGTAGGAACCCTGGAAATGATACCTCTCTCTGACTCACACATAAAATAAAAGGGATGCCTAACTTGACACTACCTTTTTCCAAACATGTACAGGGAGTGTAGTATGTGCATCCGACACAGGCAGCCCTGTAGCACCACCTGAGGCATGATTGCCATGTTTTAAGCAATATAAAGCAGTGATAAGCAGCTTTTACCAATATTTAGTATATGTAAACAAAACTGCCCGTGCTAACTAGCGCAATGTCGGGCAACGTTGAGCAATGTTGGGCATGGTCGGGCAAAGTTAGGTAAACATGCTCATATTTGCTTTACTGTTCCTTAAGCAGTCTGGTCTGCCCAGCATGAAAATAAAAAGCAGTCACAGGGCTTGAACCCAGGATACTGTGCACTATAGTCACAGTACTGAACCACTAAGCCATGATAGCATTTCAGTGGCATCGACACAGCAGGACAATTGTACACTAATGCAAACACAAAGAAATGCTGTATCATGCCCCTAAAGAGACATATGGGTAACCTCCCCCACAGGCCTATGCAGACAGAGAACATCAGGCCAGGCGGTGTGATGTGGGTTGTGTAGGCTATGAAGTCACAATCTAATATACGTGACACTGGACGCTAAGATCTGTAGTACAGTAGTATGCCTCAAGCCAGTACGATAGGCAACAGTACAGACTGAAATGGTGTACCGTACATAGCAGTGCAGGCATAGCAAATGTGTATAAGTGTCAGGTGAAACCCTCATGCTATGTACACCCACAGTAACAATCAGGTGTGCCCCCAGGTAGAAATGTACAAAAAATAGCTGTCCCCCCCTGTATGTAGAAATGTTGATAAGTCTATGCAAAGTGTCTCATGGAAGCCCTGCAGGCATAGCATGATCCCTGTTGATCTATGACACAAAGGTTAGCCCTGCTGTAAAAATACAACTTGATTTTCCATACACATATAGTATAAATGTCTATACCGGGCGTGCTCACACACTCCAACAAATGTAGTGGATTTCATTCAGCATCACACTGAAAGGTCATACTGGGCATGCTCACACACTTAAATAAACGAAGCAAATGTCAGGCAACAACATACTGAAAGGTCATACTGGGCATGCTCACACACTTAGGCTAAATATGGAGGTGATAATAAGGGATCTATGGACAAATGTGGATAGTCATCTCTACTTCCAGAAACACATTCACAAAGTGGTCAGAAAATCATGCTATGTGTTCACACAAACTGCCAAGGTCTGTGCATGGAGGTCAACGGGGATTCCCACTACTCACAAGTCATCAGACCCATCAGAGAGTACCACAACACACTTGCGATGAATCTGACTAGGCACCTTCAGCAGCCAGAAAGACCACTGAAGTACCTTAACAAGAGGATTACTGGCCTCAGACAGTTGCTCCATGCACCAAGACTGAATGTAACCCAATCTGTACTCTGTTGCATAATGTCTACTCAGGAGATCTCTGCCCAACAGACAGGTCCATGTCATGGCTACACTCAGATCTGTTCTGAGTTACAGCTCAATGGCACTAAATATACAGACCCAACTGATATTGCCAACATCCTGGCAGATAGGATCAGTGTTAACTTTACCCCCTGTCACCCATGAAAGAGTACATCTCTATAATGGAAGACTGCAAAGTTGCTGTCATCACGGCTGCACAGGTAAAAAACACTCTCCAAAGCCAGTATCACAGCAGCCATGAGACCAGATAACTTCCCAGGCTGTGTTCTACACAAACCACAGAATGAACAGGCACCACACTGATGTACCATGTGCAATCATAGCCTCACCTCATGCTTTGTGCCTGCTGAATGGTGCACAGTGATGGTTATCCCACTACACAAGGGTGGAGACACCACAGACCCCAGGAACTAGTGCCCCATTAGCCTGATGAGCCCACTCTTCAAGGCCATGGAATGTATCATCATACAACTTATAAAAAATTACATTGGTAATCCCCAAACCCTGGACCACAACAATGTTGGGTTTGTAAAATGCAGATCATGTCTCCTAAACCTGATAGATGACACTGAAGCAGTCACCAGAACCATAGACAAGGGTAAGGTAGTTCGTACAGCCTATGCAGATCCTACCACGGCTTACAACACCACCCCACACTCTGGAAATATAGATAAACCCACTAAACTAAGTATAAATTGCTATGTCACAAGATGGGTTGCCAACAAGCTTACTGACAGAACAAACACTGTCAAAGTAGCAGACTCCAAGTATGACTTTGGACCAGTGACGAGTGCAGTACCACAGGGTCCAGTCCTGGGTCTTGTCCTGTTTAGTATCTACTTCCCTGAAGTTAACTTTAACATGGAAGGTCTGTGGCTACTGAAGTTTCCAGAGGACTGCAAACTAGGAGCCATAATTGTAAACACTAAAGATGTGGACATCCTACAAAAGGGCCTCACTGAGACAGATGGCTGTTGTCAAAGCCACGGGCTCTAGCTCAATGCCAAAAGGTGCATTGTCATCCCCTTTGTTAAAAACTCTGTAGCCAAGAACTACAACATAGGCGGTAGTATACTTAACACTGAATGTGTGACAAGAGACCTTGGGTCACAGGTGGACAGTGGACACAATTGTGATAATCACATCCCCACAGCAGTCAGGAAACCCTCCTATGTGGCACACCTCATCACAAAATGTGTCTCATGCAGAATAGAAGAGGACATTGTTCCCCTCTACTCATCACTCACTAGAACTACAATAGAGTACAATGCCACTTTTGGTTTGTACCTCACAAGACGACTACAACAACTGGAAAGCCTGCAGCAATACCTCACAAAGAACATTAGCAGCCTGAAATACATGCCATATACAGACCATCTCAAAATGCTCCATCCGTACTCCCTTGCATATCGCCTACTCAGAGGTGTTCACTGCCTAACATACAAAGCTATGTCAAACACAGAGCTGTTGGACATACTCCACGTAAAACACTCACAATCCCTTTGACCTTCGGACCCAAAACCATGAGTGAAATACAAAAGGAAGGGGTGTACCCATTTACCTTATGGATACCCACACCTTCAGGTTAGTGGCACAGCATGAGGCCTTGGAGACCATGCAAGTGCAACTAACATTGGGCAAAGCTGCTCATCAGATTGTAGCCTTCTACAGATCACCTACCTTGTCTCAGGAATCTCACTCAGTATTCCTGAGAACAGTGGAAAATATAAAGGTCCTATCAAACACCATTATACGAGGAGATTACAACTACCCAAACATTGAGTGGGAGAATTACTCATGTACAACGTCCTTTGCCCAATGTTTCCTAGAGTTTAAAATCTCTAATACCCTGGAACAGCTGGTCACCACACCCACTAGAGGTGACAACATACTGGACATGATCATCACCAACATGGAGTACCAGTGTTCCACAACAGAGATAAACCCCTCGTTGGTAATATCAGATCATAAAGTAATCCCACTGGACATCCCCATCCCGGCCCCCCACCCAGTCAATGAAACCACTGTGAAGACATTTTCAAAAGCAAACTGCACACTTCCCAAGACCAAAGTGTAAAGTTGCAAAGCCCTCTTGCTATAGGATAATGGTATACAATCTGCCGAATCATTTACAAGTGCATCCTATGAGCAGCTACAGGGATGCATGGATTGAGACATCACAAATAAAATCAAGATGCACTCCTCCAAAAATAAGAAAACAATCTGGTGGTCATTGCCCATAAATAAGCTAGACAACAGAAGGAGGAAACGAACACATGATGGAGCTAACTTCACTAAAGGAAAGGCATCACTGATCATTATTAGGAAGAAACAATGATCGCTCATAAAATAATCCAAGGCCAGTTTCTAAAGACAAATTGCCAAGGAATGTAAGAATAACAACCACAAAGCCTTTAGTAGCTATACCAGACATGTAGGTGTCAACTTCCAAATATGCTGTCAGCTACTGAAAAATGGCAAGAAATACACTGAACCAACTTTTATTGCCCACATCCTGGGGGACAAATTCAGTGTAAACTCCCCCGCATCACCCCCTAAAGGGCCTGTGTCCATCACAGAAGGATGCAGAGCCCCAGACTTCATGGACATGCAGGTAAAGACAGCCCTCTCCAAAGCTAAGAACACAGCATCAATGGGACTGGATGGTGTCCCAGGCTGCGTCTTACACTAGGCCCAAAAGGAACTACACCCTCACCTACATTCACTGTCCAGACTCAATCGTACCACAGGCTATGTACTATGAGTCATCCAGCTCCACAAATGAGGTGCTACAACAGAACCTGTAAATCATTGCCCTATATGTCTACCCAGCCTGGTCTACAAAGCTATGAAGCAAATTGTCATGGAACTCATAAACAGAGACATTGGGGACCGCCAGACACTTGACTCTACACAACTTCACCGTGTTAAAGGCAGATCCTGCCTCCTAAACCTAGTTGACTTATTTCAAACAGTTACCAAGGACATAGATGGAGGTGAAAGTAGTCCACACAGCCCACCTGGACCTCAATAAGGACTTTCTACACCATTCCCCACTCTGTCATCATGGACAAGCTTACCAGCTTGAACATTAACCGCTATGTCACAGGATGGCTGGCCAAGTGGCTCACAGATCAAACACACATGTTCAGAGTTGTGGGTGCCATGTCCGACTCTAAGCCAGTCACAAATAGCATCCCACAGGTCTTGGTCCTGGGACCCCACCTGTTCAGTAGATACTGCTCAGAGGTACAGGCAAGCATGGGAGGAGTATGGCGGAACAGGTTTGCAGATGACTGCTAACTGTGGTCCATAATCGACTCTACTGCTGACACAGACATCCCCCAGAAGGGTTTTACAGAGACAGATACCTGGTGTCAAAACAATGCCCTCAAGCAGAATGCCAAAGAATGCATAGTCATCCCCTTTGGCTAAAACAAAGTGCAAACAAATTACCACATAGGTGGTAATCCAGTATGTACGGAGAAAGTCATTATGGCCCTGGGGACACAGGTAGATAGTAAACTCTCCTTTGATGATCACATGGCGAAAGTGTTTAGACATTCCTTCCATGTAGCCCACCTAATGTCACCTAATGTAACCCACTTTGTCTAGTCTGATGATGTCACCATCCTACAAATATACCTGTGGAGAAGCAAATTCACAGTAATGTGTATTGTGTGTCGTGTAAATGTGTACTCCTGTGGTATCATAAACCAGTTAGGCAGGGGTTTGAATCCTCCACTTGTCAAGTGTATGTGTGTCTGTTTGTGTGTGATCTCCTTGGAGAGGAGCAACCCTTTTGGAGAGTAGTGAAACACCCTAAAGGTGATATACCAATCTTTGTCAAGTCTGATGATGTCACCATCCTACAAATATACCTGTGGAAAAGAGAACTCACAGTAATTTGTATAGCACGTTGTGTAAATGCATACTCCTATAGTATTGTAAATCAGTTATGTAGGGGTTTGAATCCTGCCCTTGACAAGTAAGTTTGTGTATGAGCACATTGGAGAGGAGTAACCTTTTTGGAGAGTACTCAAACACCTTAAATGTGGTATACTAATCTTTGTCAAGTCTGATGATGTCACCATCCTACAAATATACCAGTGGAAAAGAGAGCTACCAGTGATGTGTGTAGTGTGTTGTGTTAATGTATACTCTAGTGTCATGAAGCAGTTAGATAGGGGTTTGAATCCTGCACTTGACAATTGCGTTTGTGTATGATCTCTCTGGAGAGGAGCAGCCTTGTTGGAGAGTACTCAAACACCTTAAAGGTGATATACTAATCTTTGTCAAGTCTGATGATGTCACCATCCTACAAATATACCTAAGGAAAGGAGAGCTCACAGTAATGTGTATAGTGTGTCGTGGAGATGCGTGTTCCTCTAGTATCATAAACCAGTTAGGTAGGGGTTTGAATCCTGCACTTGACATGTGTTTATGTGTCTGCTCCTTGGAGAGGAGTAACCTTTTTGGAGAGTACTCAAACACCTTAAAAGTGGTATACTAATCTTTGTCAAGTCTGATGATGTCACCATCCTACAAATATACCTGTGGAAAAAAAAGACGGCAATAATGTGTATAGCGTGTCGTGTTAATGCATATTCTTCTAGTATCATGAAGATGTTGAGTAGGGGTTTGAATCCTGCACTTGACAAGTGTGTTTGTGTGTGATCTCCTTGGAGAAGAGCAGCAATTTTGGAGACTACTAAAACACCTTAAAAGCGGTATACTTATCTTTGTAAAGTCTGAAGATGTCACCCTCCTACAAATATACCTGTGGAAAAAAGAACTCACAGTAATGTGTATAGTGTGTCGTGTTAATGCATGCTCCTCTAGTATCATGAAGTAGTTCGATAGTGGTTTGAATACTGTACTTGACAAGTTTGTGTGTGATCTCCTTGAGAGGAGCAACCTTTTTGGAGAGTACTGAAACACCTTAAAAGTGGTATACTAATCTTTGACAAGTCTGATGATGTCACTATCCTACAAATATACCAGTGGAAAAGAGAATTACCAGCAATGTCTATAGCGTGTTGTGTTAATACATACTCCTGCACTACCATGAAGTAGTTAAGGAGGTGTTTGAATCCTGCACTTGACAACTGTGTGTGCTTGTGTGTGATCTCCTTGGAGAGGAGCAGCAATTTTGGAGACTACTAAAACACCTTAAAAGCGGTATACTTATCTTTGTCAAGTCTGAAGATGTCACCATCCTACAAATATACCTGTGGAAAGGAAAACGTCCAGTAATGTGTATAATACATCATATTAATGTGTACTGCTCTATTATCATAAAGTAATTAGGTAGGGGTTTAAATCCTGCACTTGGTGAGTGTGTGTGTGTGCTCTATGTGTGTGACACTGTTGGTCAATGTGTTGTGGGTTTTGCTTTTACTACTGTATGACATATCAGTATGACAAGAGTATGTGCATTGCACATGTGAGGTAGCTGTGTGGCAAATACATATACGTACATGTGACCTCAATTATTGCATGTGTGGGAACCCTGCTTTCTACAAGAACACATCTGTCATCTTTGCTACAGTGTGCTGCTGCTTTCCAGACCTTAGGTCACATCTGTATGCTTGTGACAAGGCCAGCCACTGCAGTGATCCCTGGCCTAGGTCATCCATGTCACACACACTCATTACAGTTTCTATTGAATTGTGTGAGTGAGGGTTCATAGGTTCATAGGTTGGTACAAGGCTATCAGCCCTAGGGCCTATACAAGCCTAGCCATAACAATTCCCTGGCTATTTCTTCCCACATTATTTACTTTCCTGGACCCCTGTCTCGCAGGGCGACTGACGTGATCCCTGGGGTGAATTTCCTTTCTCCCATCCAATCATCAAGGTTCCTCTTGAAGAGGTCCAAAGAGGCACTTTGCTTGACATGTATGGGCAATCTATTCCAGAGTCTGGGGAGTCTCTGGGTCAGTAACCTATCCCTCCAGCATGTTTTGTTTATTGTGATGACAAGGTTTAGATCCCTGGAGCATGTAGCTCTGAGGGATTGGGATTTCTTTAAGTGTAGCATGTCCAACAGCTCTGGGTTTGACATGGCCTTGTATGTTAAGCAGAGATCGCCTCTGAGTAGACGATATGCGACAGAGTATAGCTGGAGTTTTTTAAGGTGGTCAGCGTAGGGCATCTGCTTTAGGCCTGTGATTCTTTTAGTGAGGTATTTCTGAGGCCTTTCCAGTTGTTACAGATGTCTTGAGAGGTACATACCAAATGGGGCATTGTATTCTATAATGGGTCTAATGGGGGATGAGTACAGTGGGACAATGACCTCCTTTTTTCTGGATGAAAAGCCCTTCATGATGAGGTGTGCCACATAGAAGGATTTCCTGACTGTTGTGGCGATGTGGTTATCGAAGGTGAGACCACTGTCCACCTGTGTCCCTAAGTCTCTTATCACACTTTCTGTGTTTAGTGTACTGCCACCTATATGGTAATTCATGGATACATGTTTTTCCCAAAGGGATAACAATACATTTCTTGGCATTGAGCTTGAGCCCATGGCTCTGGCACCAAGCATCTGTTTCTGTAAGGCCCTTTTGTAGAGTATCCACATCATTTGGGGATTCAATAATGGCTCCCAGTTTGCAGTCATCTGCAAACTTTGTTAGCCAGAGTCCCTTAGTGTTGACCTGTACTTCAGAGAAGTAGATGCCAAACAAGAGCGTCCCCAGGACTGAACCCTGAGGTACTCCACTTGTCACTTGTCTGGAGCTGGATTTGGAGTCGGCTACTTTTACAGTGTGGGTTCTATCAGTAAGCCATTTAGCAACCCATTGGGTGACATAGGGATTAATGCCCAACTTAGTAAGTTTATCTATGATTCCAGAGTGGGGGATGGTGTCAAAGGCCTTGGCAAGGTCTAGATAGGCTGTGTGGACCACCTTACCCTTGTCCATGGCTCTGGAGACTGATTCAAAGAAGTCAATCAGGTTCAGGAGACAAGATCGGCCCTTCACAAACCCAAACTGGGTGGGGTCCAGTGTTTGAAGGTTGCCAATGTCTTTGTTTATAAGTTCCATGATAATATGCTCCATGGCCTTGCAGATAAGGCTTTTCAGACTGATGGGACGGTAGTTTCCGGGATCCAAGGTGGATCCCCCCTTGTGGATTGGGATAACTGTAGCTCTGCCCCACTCAGTGGGCACGAAACCTGAGGTGAGGCTATGATTAAACATGACACTTAGGTGAGGTGCCAGTTCATATTGTAGTTCATGTAGTACACAGCCCGGGATGTCATCTGGTCCCATGGATGCTGTATTCTTGGCTTTAGAGAGTGCGTTTTGTACCTGTGTGGCCGTTATTACTGGAATTTGGCAATCTTCCGGTACTGAGATGGGCCATTTAGGGGGTGAGAGGGGGTGAAGTTGGCACTGAATCGATCTGCCAGGATATTGGCAATATCCTTTGGATCAGTATATTTAATGCCATTCTGTTTTAGCTCAGAGCAGATCTGAGCATTGCCATTTAGATTCTTGACATAGTTATAGAATGCTTTGTGGTTGTCTTTTGGAATCTTTATTTTCGTAACTAGCTTTGGAGGATTTTATGAGGCATCTCAGTTTCTTACTGAGGCTAGTAAGGGAGTTTTTTGCATCCTGAGATTTTCCTCTTTTCTGCAAAAGTTTCTTCCTTTTGTTGTAAAGCTTGTTTATGGCAGGGGACCACCAGATTGGCTTCCTTTTTTTGGATGAGAGCATTTTGGTTCTATTTGGGATGGCACGATTCATGCATGAGTGGATGTGCTCGTACAGTGCCTTAGTGTAGGATTCAGCAGTTGAACTTTCAGTTCCCATCTGCATGGGTGTTATGAAGTTTGTCACTTCTGACTTGAGTAGCATGAAGTTGGCTTTGGAGAAGTTTTTTATGGTGGTTTCTTTACTGGGGGGTGGGGGTGGGATGTGGATGTTAAGGGTGATTAGCTTATGGTCAGACCTGACTAACGAGGGGGTGACCATAGGTATGGAGCATTGATTTCCCATGTTGGTAATGACCAGGTCTAGGATATTGGAGCCCCTGGTGGGACTATGGATTAGTTGATCCAGGGTATATGTCAGACCTGTTCAAATGCAGCAAAGTCTGTCAATAATGGCTATTCATTATAGGTGTACAACAACCTTTGTGGATATGCATGCAGACCCCTTATTGCTTATGTGATCCACCGAGGGATTTCAAAATACCTTTGGAAATGTGATTATCAAAGGAGAGATGATGTAACACTTGGTTGCATGTACACATTGGTACCTGTTCATCATGTTGGTGGCTACTATCTATGTGGTACTGTGGGGATACAATGTTCCATAAAGGTGGATGACTATGCTTTGGTTGGCTTATAGCTTTACAGCATGGGTTTGACAACAGGTATCTGTCTGTATGATACCCTTGTGGAGGATGTGTGTGTCATCTGGAGAATGAATTATAGGCCACAGTATGCATTACCAGACATGGACGGACATATCCCTACTGTGATTGCTTGTACCTAAGAGAGCTATATGCCAAACAGGAGTGGTCTCAGTAATGGGTGCAGGTGAATACCACTGGTTACTGGCATAGTATAGTACCTGAAGGATCCAAATGTTACTGTGTGTCCTACATCAGTGTGTCAGTTGTCAAGCCATCATCTAATGATTGGTTATGGTCAGGCTGTTGAAGTTATGTTTACTACCAGAATGCAAAACAGTGACAGATAGTAACAGTATCACCCACAGCACAGTGCCAAACAATGTCATACACACATGTGTAGTCAAGTTCAGAAATGTGTGTAGTACAATGCATACTGGCCACACATAGAAACTATGGAGTGTTACTGTGTAATACAGGGCATGTCACCCTGCCCATGTGTCCACTATGGACGTACATGCAGACAGTGCACCTCTACCATGTTCCCAAATGTACACCTGCATATCTGTGCTACACACATCCCACACATACTGTCCACTCTCTAAAACATGCTGCCAATACTACACACATTAGCCAAGTGGCACGTGGGTGGACAATACACTATTGGAACTAACCCTGGTGTAAACAATACTACATTGACAATCATAGCTTTAATGCATCGTGCCTGCTCAGCTACACCTTCAAGCATATCATTACACTCTACTGCTGACAACATGCTAACATTGCTATACTGCTATAAAGTCATCCTGTGCATCAGCACCACGGTAGCCTGTTCCTGCATCAATGTTACAGATGACAGGAGGTGGCACAGGTTGCATTATATGCACAGGGTGTGTTGTTGGTTTGCCAGAGGCCTACAGTGAGCCATACAATTGACATGTATATGTGTGTGTGTGTGTGAGGGCCAAGAGTACTGCTATGGGCCAATGTTGATGTAATGTGTGTGGGTATGTGTTAGCCCTAGGTGTCTGGTTTATGTGTGTGTGTTTGCATACACACAGTTCCACCATGTGGCTGCCATATAGGGGTATTTGTGGGACAGCCACAAACTGTATCTGCCAGGATTTACAGATCACCATTTCTGGTCACGGATACAGTACCTGTGCCAGGCAGGGGTGCTACTGACACTATCAGGTGCTAAGCCAGACTGGGTACTATCCCCAGAGGTAGATGGATGTACACTGGACCCAGGTCCCTGCTGGGACTGTCCAGAGCCATGTGCACATGGTCTTCTAGGACATTCTATGGACAGCCCACCCCCAACATTGCTGGGGCTGGTACTGGCACTACAGGAGCAGCTGTGACTTGAGGGACGTCCGCGGCGACTGCCAGCTGCTGATGTTGCTGGCATACGTCCACGTCAATGGCTCAACCATCCCGCACTGGACACATGGACATGACATTGCAGAGGACATCTAATGTCTCACCCCAACGTCTATCAGTGACCTCAGTGTAATTACAGATGGCACCTGCTAAGTCACAGATACTGTCAATTACAGCGGTATGTGCCATCTGTGCCCTTAGTCCCTGTCTGGTGTACCGTTCCATATGTGCCTGTGCCTCCATGACAGCCTGGAACATGCGTGAGGTTGTAAGACCTGTGGCACGTCTGCCAGGGGCATGATGAGCAGCAGTGCTCTGACGAGAACCCCTGGACATCTGCCTATGTGGTACCCTTCCAGACATCTGGGTATGGCTGCTGTGTCGGGATGCATGTGCCATAGATACCACACTGTCCTGGCCAATGCCAACTGTACGCTGTCCCTCAGCTAAGGGCATTGGTGATGGATGTATTGGCAGTATGACTGTGTGCATGGATGGGGTGGACACTTGTGTACTGTCGATTGGTGGCCCAACGACAGACCCTGGCAAACATGCCTGTGCCTCAACACACCTATCATCATTATCACTATTTTGCTCAGTGATATCAGTTTCCCTGCTGCAGTGAACCAGCCCATACTCAGCACCTGTGAGAGGAAGACAGGAAACACACTTTACGACCTGTACATGATGTCGGAACACATGCACACATGCACACATGCACACATGTACACATGAACACATGCACACATGTACACATGAACACATGAACACATGCACACATGCACACATGAACACATGCACACATGAACACATGCACACAAATACACTCCTCACTAAAGCAGACACACACACACACACACACACACACACACACACACACACACACACACACACACACACACACAGACACACACCACCAGCAATCCAGAACATACTCAATAGCGGGTGATGGTGGGGTACAGTATCACAAGCCAAACAGTTATATCACATGTGTCAGCATGCAGGACATGTGTTGCTCAACAGCATTCAGTGCGAGTGTAGACAGCCCTTGCTAATAAACAGTATACATGGCTTTGATGCATGTGTGTTGTTGTTCAGTGATTGGCCTCACCCTGGAACGCAATGTGTACATGGGCATAACATTGCTGTGCAAGTATTAAAAGCTCTTCAATGTCCTGTGCACCATCACTCACAGGTATACATACCATGGCTGGATGTGTATCTGTGTGTCACATAGATATCCACTTCTGTTTAGAGCGTTTGTGTCTTTAGCAGATAATTGTGGACACAGGTTTAGCACATGCATGCTATGTATACACACAGGATGAGTGGTGCATGTATACCTGATGGAATACCATTGCTCAACATAGCCACTGCACAGTGGTTATGGTGAGTGTAGGACATATTATGGACATGCCAGTGCCAGCCATGACATGGCATGCTACAGCACAACTGCAACCTTAAATATCACACATACACAATGGGTGTCATGTGACCTATACACACAATAGCATTACAAGACATATATGTGTCACTTTGTACAAATGGTGATTGCTATGCATATTGTGTATAGGTGCATATGTTTGCAAACACACAACATTGAGGTGCATAGCAATTAATGCTATGTGTAGTACTGTGGTCACTGTAACTGGATGGGGTGTAGTACCATGAGCCATCATCATGCAGCATCATGTGGTCACTCAAGGCTACTACTGTGTGCCAGACCAGCACATAGCATGCTGTACCTGAACTGCAGTACCATGGCTACATTCACCATTTCACAGCCAGTTGTTACATGGGTTTGTAAGGTGCCCAATAGGGGGCATTGCCTAACATGAATGTGTTATGTGTTGAAAAGTATCGCATAGCCACATGAGAGGCCTCTACCCCTCAGGTATATTATGTGTGCTGTGTGGATGACATTTGGGATACTGGAGTGTGACCTTTCAGTGGGTGTCTGAATAGGCCATGTGTAGCATGTTAATGTGTACTGCATATAACAAAGTTGTGTATGTTGTGTGCATGTGTATCGACTCTGCCTATCCAATGTCCAATAAAGTGTTGCCACAATTGTGTGGGATGCTCTGTGTATTGCATGTGTTTGAGGCAGCTACTCACTTTACTGGGATGTGCATAGTCTCACAGCAAACATGCACAGCATGCATTATGCGTAGGTGTGTTACGTGTACATGGCCTACACCTCACCTATGACATGCACATTTAATTAGCAATATTAAATGTAGAACACACTCACCAGCATGGGTCTGCTTCCTTGCTGTCACACCAGAGGGACCTACAAGGATATGAGACAGTTTGTCAGTGGTAACAACTGTGGCATTGCTACTGTGTGTTTACAGTCTTACAGTAGTACAACGGTTGACAGTCACAGGCCTACAGATTATATTCCTAATTATTAGTATTGCACAACACTAGGCACCACATCTTCCAACTACACAGTACACATCTCACATAAGCATTTTATTTTTATTTTTATTTTTTTACTTAAAATTTGTTGACCGGGAGTGTCCGACTGGACATGGGTCCATTTTCAGCGGAGGCCCAGGGAGAAAAGCTCCACAGTAAAATAAACAGACAGTAGTTACATTGGATTACATAGCGATTAACAATTTAACATAGAAATTACTTACAACATATTTACAGATGAAGAACATAGTACATCAGTAGACAACTAGAATCTTTATCTGTGAAGTACATAACAGGCATTAACAAATGTAACAATGAGAAGTTCCTGCTGTATAATAAGTACTAGGCTTATGAGCATCTGAGCTTGCTATCATCAAGGTAGTTAGTGGAGGTGAAAGAAAGGTAGTAGTTGGATGGGGTGGATGATATTAGAGTGGGAGTTGCAAGGGCATAGCCAGCATGTTTTTAGGTGCGCTTTTAATAAAGTTTTGAAGTTGGTGCATGATGGTATGGAGGTAATTGTGGGTGGGAGTGAGTTCCATAATTTAGCTATGGCGCAAGAGAATAGTGCTTCACCAGCAGAGTTATTGGCTTTAGTGATCTGCAAGTGATTTTTGTTGCTGGATCTTAGTGGTCTGGTGGTGTGATAGGGTTGGAGTAGATTCTGGAGGGACGGGACATTTAGTATATGGTTTACTAGTTTGTGGGCGAGTAAGAGTTGATACCACTGAAGGAGGTGAGGGAGTTCAAGCCAGCCCAGTTCAGCAAGTGAGAGACAGTGGTGACTACGGTAGGATGCCCCTGTGGCGAATTTAGCGATTTTGTTGTAGCAGGTCTCTAGCTTGTTTAGATCACATTGCCTTAGGTTGGTATATACTGGAGAGGCATAAAGTAGGGTGGAGATAAGGTGGGAATTTGCTATTGAAATATTTGCTGCTTTGGTGAGAAATTGTTTATTTCTGTATAATGCTCCTAGTTTTTTGTGGACTTTTTTTATGGTCATGGATATGTGAATGTCAAATTTTAGTTTATTGTCTATTTCCACTCCTAGCAATTTGGTGTGTTCAGTTGGGTATATAGTGGTGTTGTCTTTTGCTGTGATGTTAAAGTGAGAGCTGTTTTCAGTACGTTTGGTGGGTTGGAAGATGAGTAGTTTAGTTTTGTTTGGGTTGAGTATTAATTGGGCATCGGATAACCATGTTTCAACAGAGGAAAAGGCTTCTTGTGTGACTTTTTGCAGTTTGGGTAGGGACTGGGCTGAGCAGATGATGGTCGAGTCATCTGCGTATTGGATGAGTGTGCCATGTTTGGTGGCAGAGGCTAGATTATTGGTGTAAACAGAAAAAAGTAGGGGTCCAAGGATGGATCCTTGGGGAACCCCTATGGAGACAGGTAGTTGGGGAGATATGTCATTCTGCCATACAACGGATTGTTGGCGGTCAGACAGGTAACTCTGAAACCAGTTGGTGACTGATTGTGAGAAGGATAGGTTATTGAGGACAGAGATAAGTTGTTTGTGTGGGACCATGTCAAATGCTTTAGATAGGTCTAGGAAAGTAGCAGAGGAGAGATAGCCATTGTTTTTATGCTGAAGGATAGTGTTAGTAAAGGAGAGTAAGGCAGTGGTGGTGCTATGGTTTGGTCGGAAACCATGCTGAGTACTGGAAAGGAGGTTGTTAGTAAGGAGGTAGTGTGAGATCTGAGAGTGTATGCATCTCTCTAGTATTTTGGAGAGTGGAGAGAGAATAGCTATGGGGCGGTAATTGGTTAGTTCTGCACTGGGTCCGCCTTTGTGGAGGGGAATTATATGTGAGACTTTCCACAATGTGGGAATGTAACTTTCTGACAGAGATCGGTTAATCAAGATGGATACTGGGTAGGCCAGAGCATCAGCTGCGATTTGTAGGTATTCACTTGGGAGGTTGTCTGCTGCTAATTTGGTGGGTTTAAGTTTAAAGTTTTTTTATGTTGGAGGTAGGTACAGGAGAAAACGAGAAGGGAGTGGGGAGATTACTAGTTGAAGGTGTGGGTTGGAGGGGAGGGGGGTTGTGTTGTTTAGCTGGTGATAGTATGGTTTGGGTGAAGTGTGTGTTGAATGAGGTAGCAATATTTTCTGAGGAGTGAGGGATGTTAGGAGGAGGGGTACTGACTTTACCTGGGTGGAGGATGGAGTTTATGGAGGACCAGAATTGTTTGGGGCTGTGTTGTGAGGAGTCTAGGGCAGACTGGTAGTATTGGAATTTGTCCCGTTTTATTAGCTTTTTGACTCTATTGCGTAGTTCTAGGAATTTTTGTCTAGCTGCGGGAGTTTTGGTTTTGCACCAGTGCTCCCAGGCTTTATCCCTGTTTTTCATTTCTGACTTAGTGGTTTTCTGTAGCCATAGGGAGGGTTGTGCTTTGGTTCTGGAAAATCTTATGGGGGCATGGTAATTAAGGATGTTCAGGAAGGTATTATTTATAAGCATTCTCTACAAATAGAGGTAACAGTAGTCTACAGCTATGCCATGTTACCTGCATGCTCCATGTCGACTTGCTGGGTGGCTCCGGCCTCCATGATGATACATGTTAGTTGTTGTTGTTGTTGGCCAGGAGCCACCTGGCTCAGGAGCAGCTCCTCCACTCTGGTGAGGGGGGGATGGATGGCTACCCCACCACCTGTGGCAAGCTGTTGTCTATGGATATCAGACGCACGCTGCCAGACATGTCTAATTAAATCACTGCAATATGTCCGGTTATGCATGCCTATGTCATTTACCCTATGGACAAGATCTTGCCACAGTGCAGTCTGCTCATGCTGGTCCTGGCTGGTTCTTGAGAACAGCAGGGTGTAGTGCTGCACCAGGCTTGTTGTAATCTGTTCCTCCTCTGCTGGGCTATATGTGGGATTACGATGGTGGGCCATGACACTGGAAGACAATGAAACAATATGTGTGAGCAAGTCATGTGGTACACTTAACATTCTAAAGTATAGATATCAATTAACTGCCATATATAGCAACCTATTGGCTGTCAGACAATACACACTTTCAATACCACATATCAGTGCTCAACCCACAACTGCCTGACAGTGCCTGGCACACTCTATATATCAAACCATGTTTTGCACAGCAACAAAGATAAACCAGTATGTAAGACTATACAACAGTACATGGCACACTGTATGCGACACAATGCACCACCTAGCCACAGGAGGTATATATCAAGCTAATGCATCAAGAAATGTGTAATCCATTGCAATGATTGTAAAGTCCAGTTACAGTATTACCAGTATACCACACTAGTCGTTGATGGCAAACCCCTGCCTAACAAATGTGCACATTCATTAATATAGGTGGCATAATGCTGTACTAGACTATACATGTTGCTAGATACACACCTATATCCTGTAACACACATATGACCAAGACCATGGTACAGGCATACCCACACACACATCAGACATACATACCAGACACAAAGGTATGGCAACCCAGATGACCTTTACCTGTGTACCATACAGTACTGTGTGTCAGTAGTTAAAAAACCTTATGCCTGAGGTATGTAATCTATGAAGACTACAGGGAACACACAAAACAGTGGTTCCAAGAAATGTGGACATATACCATACTGTGCTGTTTAGGCATACAGCTTCAGCTAGTACAACAGTTCATACAGGGGTTGGATTCACCAGCAGTAACACTCAATAAGCATACATGTACTGCTTTAGCCTACAATGGGACACCCCAGTTGACACCAAGGGAATATGTCAGACCATATGGCATACTGCTTTTTCTGCCTAGCAATAGCATACACATCTTTTGCTGGGATCACAGCTAGGACACATGATACCATGACAGAAACAGTTTCCCACTAAGCTATCACACATATACAGAACTCTGACACATTCACCAACGCATTCACCATCACACTCAGTCAACCTCACATAGCAATTATTGCAACAAGTACATGTGGGTGTGTATAGGTTCATAGGTAGGTAATAGGCTATTGGCCCTAGGGCCTATAGAAGTCTAGCCATACGCTACCCTGGCCTTTGACACACAGGCAATTTCATTTCACGTGGCCCTGTCAAGCAGAGCCACAGAAGTGATTCCAGGGGTGTATTTCCTATCTCCCATACAATCATCAGGATTATTTATGATGACTGCTAATTAGGAGCTTTGTTTGCTATTGATAGGTGGTTTGTTCCAGAGTATGGGATGTCTCTGAGATAGGAATCTATCCCTCCAGCATGTGCTGTTTATTGAGGTCACAAGGTTTAGGTCCCTAGAGCGTGTAGCTCATAGGGATTGTGATCTGTTTATGTGGAGCATGTCCAACAGCTCTGGGTTTGACATAGCTTTGTATGTTAGGCAGAGGTCACCTCTGGGTAGGCGGTATGTGACACAGTCTAGCTGTGATTGTGTGAGATGGTCTGCATAGGGCATCTGTTTGAGGCTGGTATTACTCTTTGTGAGGTATGTTTGTGTCCTTTCCAGTTGCTGTAGATGTCTTGTGACGTACATACCACATGGGGCATTGTACTCTATAATGGGTTTTATGTGTGATGAGTAGAGGGGAACACTGACCTATATTTCCCTGGATGATACACCTTTTGTGATGACGTGTACCACTTAGACAGATTACATGACTAGTGTGACACTGTGATTATCAAAGGGGAGACTACTGTCCACCTGTGTCCCATGGTCTCTTATCACACCTTCAGTGTTAAGTAGACTACCACCTATGTGGTAGTTAATGGGTACAGAGTTTTTGCAAGAAGGGATGCCAATGCAGTGTGAACATTGAGCTTGAGTCCATGGCTTTGTCACCAGGCATCTGTTGCAGTAAATATGACCCTATTTCTCTGTCTCTCTATATTTATATATATATACACACATACATGTAAACATCCATTGGTGTACATATAGATATACCTATAGGCACATATACAGTCCACCTTTCATGGTGGGGATATCAATTATGCGAAGGTTGTGAGGTATACAGTTATGTCATAATATTGCACAGTGTTGTGCAGAATGCATTGAAGTTGTTATCAGCCCATGTAGCTTTAGCAGGCCTCACTGGCTGCAACACTGCAAACCTGATGAATCATACCCACAGCGTTTAACCACCACATGTCATATACCAGCACTGTATGCTGTCTTGTTTGCCACACACTACAACCTACATAGAAATAAGCACATAACAACCTTCAACACCATATATATGTCCACCCTTCACAAACAGTTGCAGTATGTCCCTTGCTCTATGCACATGTACAGATGCTAATATATCTGACACAGACAGATCTCTCCGTATGTGTGTGCCATACACACACAAGGTCCACACTGTTGTAAGTTCATGTACCTCACGGCTGACCTGTTGGGCCTTGCTATAACATGAACAGGTGTCACATGTGAGCACACAGTAATATTAGAGGGTGTATATATAGCTGCAAATGCTAGATTAGCATACTAACCTGGTACAGCTGTTGCCAATGCTAAGCTACACATTAATATGACTATCATGCATTTGTTACTCTGTCACATCCATGTTTATATAACTGTATGCGCTACTGCCCCAAACAGACATTGTACACACTACTGTACAGAGCACAGATAACATGGATCAGATGTTTGACATTTAATGCTGAACTATATATGTCACAGTCATATCCCACTGCACACAGCTACACACTGATTTCTCCATGCCAGTAGTTATGCAGGGCATCTGTACATTGATACGTACTACTGCCACATATGGATGATTCAAACTATGTAGAGTACTCTTAAAAAACATCTACTACATGCCAGTAAATACATAGCTGTTACATACCTTTCCTTTGTATGTGTTTGCATTTGTCAGTTCGGTGTGTTTTGTAATTAATTTTTTTATATCTTATTTTTTTCAAGATATATTTTTTTCAATATAATTTTTTTCAATATATTATTTTTTCAATATATTATTTTATCTTTTTTTCAATATATTATTTTTTTCAAGATTTTTTTTATATCTTTTTTCTGTTGCTGTTGTCTGTCTCTCTCTCTCTCTCTCTCTCTCTGTACCTGCAATGAAATGATTGCATGTGTGGGCAGCAAGTACAGCCTGCTTTTATAGGTATCTGTACATGTGCATGTGATGGCCTCTACACCAATTGGTGGCCACCATTTGGCAATTGCATGCAGCCTGCTGTGTGGTACTTGCAGTACTCACTGTTATAGCAACCTAATGCTATAAATTGCTAAGTCAGGTAGGCATAGCCCTTTCAGCTTTCCAAAGTGGGGACCATGCTTGTTTGCTGTGGACACCGTTGTGTAAGTCAGAAGGTTGGTATACTTCTTATATCTGATGCTAGGGGTGTAGCCAGTCATTTGAATGTTGTACTCAGACCTGAATGTAGCCACTTCCAGTACACAGTTGTCAGTGTAGAATTGTACTCACCACTACAAATGCTAACACAAGATACATGGGAGTATGTAGTTTCTTTTCAACTTATACAATTAGCTGCCATACATACGTAGTTATTGAGATGTTTTCATTTGGGACATGAACTGTTTGTGAACTGCTATACTGTGAATATATCACTTCTGCACAGTTTGTGCTTTTTTTTTTGTTGACATTAGCACAGGATGCTCATGAAAACTGGACAATTCCAGTACTGAGTATGCCTACCTACATCCTTGCTGGACCTTGAACACACAGGTATTTTGTACAATTGGGTGGGGATTGTCCTGCTATGATACTGTGTGGGGGTTGTAAAGTGCTGCTGTAACATTATTTACTGCTAGAATGGCTGGTTCTGTTATCACAGTCATGTAATGCAATTCCACAACAACTGCTGGTAATGTTCCACAGAACAGGTTTTGTGTTATGGCATTCCTATCTTTCTTTTACAGTCAGTCATTCTGATGCATGATATATATATATATATATGTATATATATATATATATATATATATATATATATATATATATATATATTTCGGCAACAACCTGCTGTATATCTACTGTGACTTAGTAGTACTTCATGCAGTCTAGTGTGTCCAAGGTCTGGGCTTCAAGACTGACAGTGGTGTTTTATTTTGCTGCTGAGCAGAACAAGGGCCCTCAAATCCAGGGTGACTAAGGCACTTTTAAGCAGTTGTAAGCGGGTTTGCACGGGTTTGCATGACGCTTAGCAATACTTCGCTAAGCACACACAAGCGCACACTCACGCATACCAGCTAACGACTGCTTAAAAGTGCTTAGTCCTGCTAACCCCCGTGCTCATTTCTTTGAAAGAAAAGAAAATGGGGAGATAGGAAAGTGGTGAAAAAGGGGCACAAAGAGGGAAAGACAGTAGGGGAAAACAGCTAGGGATGTGCAGGACAGGTGTAGGGAAGGTCCATAGCTGCCCATTTCTTTAACAGCAACAGCTGTGCATATACTAGAAATTTGGAGGGAAATTTGAAACCTTCCACCCCTGAGAGAGGGGTGAGGACAACAAAGTATGTTGTACTACCAATTAAATTTCAGTTTATGTGTCCAGCGGACATGTGTGCAAAATGGGCAGCTATGTATGTTGCATAATTTTTTTTGTGGGAGCAGATTGCCCCTTTTTTTTTTTCGTCAGGTAAGAGTGGAATGTGGGGTAGGGGAAGTAGGTATATTTGGGGAGGTAGGTTGGGGAGTTAAAGAGACAAGACAAACAAGACGCATACAGGGCGGAATATGACACATGGGTTGGGTGAACACCATTGACGGGGAAGGATGTTTGGAAATCGCAAGCCCATGAGCCCACAGATGGCAACAGTGGAACTGAGATCACCAGCCATGGGCAGTCACCACTGCACCTTCACAGCCCAGAGGGTGGCTGTGCTGGGGGATGCATAGGAGGGGCAGGCTCACCCGTGAGTCGCGCCACTCATACCTCGAGCTGGTATAGACGATCAGCGACTGAATGCTGGATCTCCCTACGCACCACAGCCCGGACTGTTTGGAGGGTGATAGGTGGCCCTCCTCCGGCCAAGCTTGCATGGGGGGGGACGAGCCCCATCCCCTGCAGCACTTCCACCTGAAGGTGGAACAGAGCCAATGGAGGAGGAGGTCCCGGGCTGGGCACCGGACCTGCTGGTGCCAGGTGCCATCGCCAGCTGAGGTGGGACAGGTGGGTCCGATGGGACCGGCCTTCCCATACATTCTATGTTTAGGAGGATTTAATGACAATATGGGTTGGTAACAGCCAACAGTATTCCAAATTAGTTGTAACAGCATGCAGTAATATTCCCATTAACCCAACACACCAAAGTTCCAAGAGTTGAACAGCAAGCATAACACATGCATATATAGAACAACAGTGGACATTCCAACAGCATGCAGGATTGATTGGTGGCAGCAGGCCACCAAGATTGTGGTATTTGGACAGGGCACATGCATCAAAGTAAATGCAGATATTTATAAACCAATAGGACATATGTCCCAACAAATGTTTTGAGATTACACATACCCATTGAGGTGTGGAATTGCATTGTTTATGCACATACAGTAGGGTGTAAAAAGATACCTCCATTAACAACTTATAAGTACTTATAGTTTACACTACATTCCTATTGACTGCAGGTATATATCGCCTACATGTATTATTACACTAGGCAAAGTCCATTAAGTTGTGAAATGGGTTTTGCTAGTTCCTTATATACCTGACCTGTATCTGACATACAAACTGTCCAGGATGCAGATGTTACTGCTACGTATTTATATATTTTATTTATATTTATATATCTACATATCTGGATGTGTTCAGGTGACATTATCAGTTATATTTTTACAGCCCCCTACATTTTTAGCAGCACACTGACATTTCTGGGGAACACATTAACAAGCTACTCGTGTGCCAGATTTACCTATACATGCCAGCCATTAACCAACAGTTGAGGACTGCATATATGCTTCACAGCTACTGGCACTCCCTTCATCCACTTTATATGGGCCTGCCCAAGTGTGGGTTGACAGCGCTTAATACAACAGTACTATTTCTATAATGCAAGAGTACAACATTTCAAACTAAGTGACACGGACACACTCCAGGAATTATACCTTTGTTAATTACATTACACACTTTTCTAGAGGCTCTCTCATTTATTTGATATTACAGTGCATGCCGAAGACTTATTCAAGACATATTATACCTTTATTAATAGGTTACAACACTCTTTTTCAGGCTCTCTCATTTATTTTATATAACAGTACATGCAGAGAAATTATTCAGGATTTATTATACCTTTATTAATGGGTTACAACACTCTTTTTCAGGCACTCTCACTTATTTTATATAGCAGTACATGCAGAATAATTACTAACCTGCCTGGTGGCGCAGCCTTAGCAGCCTATCTGCATAGGCTTGCTGATTCGCAGCACGGACACCTTCAGCTGTGAAGTAAATGAAGTGATATTGAGATATATACCTATCCATAATATCGAGTACAATAGCAATTCTTACATACTCCATTCCATGGCTACCTACTCAGTAGTGGGGCATTGTGCATCCAACGGGCCTCCTGTATCCATTGGTTCAGTTGGTCCTGCTTGCGTCTCTTCAGGTCTGCGTAGTGGTGTCTGACCTGCTCACCAGTCCGAGGGATGCCTGTGGCACTGGTGAGATCATGTGCGAGATGGTTCCAGGCTTCCACTTTGTATTCAATGCCCTGGAATTGGCCCTGCAGGAGTCTGGCATCATGATTATGGACAAGGAGCCAAACCATCACTTTTGACTCCTCAATGCCCCACCGTTGCGCTCGAAAGCAAGAGCCCTCTCTGATACCAGCCATGCTGCCTGCAGATGGGAGCTACAACCAATTATGGCAAGTATTCCTGCCTATGGAGTTTAAATATGCCTCATTTCCCACACTTATTTGTGATTGGCCAGATTTGAAAATTCTCAGCTGAGTGCACACCTCCTTAGCACTGAGTAATCTTTAATTAATATGTATATGTATGTTGACAGTGCATGGACAGCAAATGCTGTCATGGCTTAGTGGTTCAGTACTGTGATTATGGTGCACAGTATCCTGGGTTCAAGGCCTGTCATTGCTTTTTATTTTACTACTGGCCTGACCGGCTAGGAGGTGTGGCTGTGTTTAGCCAACTTTGCTCAACTTTGCCCAATGTTGCTCTACGTTGCTCGATGTTTCCCGATGTTGCGCTAGTTAGCGCGGTGTGCAGCTTCACGCAAACATGTTTTGTTTGCGCTAGTTGGCGCGATGCACAGCTCCGCGCCATGTCATTGCGCTAGTTAAAGCAGTGCTAAGCTATGGGCAATTATTCATAAATGTGCTTAATACTGGTAAACATTGCTTAGCAGTGCTTCACATTGCTTAAGATACATTACTTATGCATTCATCAGTATGCATGACCATTTCACCTTCTTTTATATATATATATATATATATATATATATATATATATATATATATATATATATATATATATATATAAAAAATATCGTTCACCACCACATAGGCCATTTCAATGCATTTTACTAAAGTTTAAAAGGTAAATGTCAGGAATTATTTTTATGCACAGATTTCCTACAGAAAATGGAAAGGAGAGTGGTGGGACTCGAACTGGGAATGCCTCCTCTTTGTGCAAAGGCTCTACCACTATGCTATTGCTATTTGACTTAATTTGCATATAAGTGGTTTATTATCCTCTTTGATGTCTAAACTGCTAACTGAAGCTAAGCAATGGGCAAACCCTCGCACACACACGCAAATACGGGCAGCTATATCGGGAATAATAAAAAAAAAAAGTTTTACATTTTATTATATTTGTACAGGGGTTTAGAATGTGGGGGAGTGTAGTGTTGGGGATATGCACATTTGAGTGGACTCGCTCATGTCTGGTGACATTTGCAGATTTAGGCACTTGCAGGGGTGTGGATATTTGGACTGCTCGGCAGGCTGACACACCCCCTGCACTCGTGCAGGCTCCGTGTTAGCCTTAGAGTTGAGTCAGCATGCCCTCATGAATATGCATGGCGCACTGACGTCATACTCTTAGGCTGCAGTTTCCGTGTAAGACTTATTTAGTCTTACACGAAGGATTACTGAGTCACAGCCATTCTCTGACAGAACAAAATCAGTATACTTATCAATGCATTACACATGCATGCAATTCATTCATTCATTTGTATGCATTAAAAATATTAAGGAATCTAGCACAGAAAGAGAGATACATCTGAATTCAAGCTTACATGATGGCACTATGTTTACTGCTGTTGTCTCAATCCTACAAGGTTTGAGATTTGATTTGGTTTTGGTTATTGTCTGAGTGGAGTTTACATGTGGTTACAATGTCCAGATGGGTTTAAAACAGATGGTTGGGTTTCATTTTATCTCCAAATTGATGTGTGTGGGGGGGCTTTCGGTGGCTTAATCTATGAATGTAACTGATGCCTTATAATGCTGCAATGTGCTGGCATCTCACTTAGGGTGTGTCCTGCAATACTTGTCACTATTTTGAAAATGGCTCCAACTGAATCCCTGAAGTGAATGAAGGAAAATTGCTGGATGATGAATGTGTTAGTATTCTCCTTACAGGGACCTGACATCATCTCAGAGGTACACTTTGTACCCAATTTCAGTAGCCAGGCAGAAGCATAGCTGATAGTATAGCCTTTCTTATAGTTACTGGAAATCACTGAAATAAAATGTTCTGGACTCATTTATTTAAAATCCACCTCTCTATTCAGGCACATGAATTTGCATTAGCAAACCTTTGAGCTCTATGAATGTTGACTTGCATGCTTTACAGCAATATTAGTTACTATTCAATTTGTTGGGAGCATTTAGTCATGTATATGGATATACTAATCTATCTGCCTAGCTATGTTTACACTTTTATGATATGGAGTTTGTTTACAAAGAAGCCATTATGAATACACATAATTATTTGAAGGATTATGATAAGAGTGGTGGGATATCTGAAAAAATACAACTATCTCCTTAGAGTCAGGTATCTGCATTCAGAATAGAAATTATGTCTAGTAAACATGCTTTTACCTACATTATTACAATGGTAAGTTAAATCAACAGAGTATGTGTGCAATTATTTATAGTTAACCTTTTGTTAATATGTTTTGTGATACAACCTTCTATAAGGCATTAGTACTGTTTATAGAGATATTGCATGACAATTTAGAAAACTAGCTTTTTTCATCACTGTTAGAAATAAGAATGCCTTATTCATTTTCTTACATTGGAGTATGTCCTTCCTGTTAATCATATTTTATAGGTATTTGAGAAAAACAAAGAAGTACAGGTATTTTTCAAAATATTTACATTTAAATGTTATATTGGAATGATGAATGCAGGTTATGATTAACATATAAGGTATATAACATTTTTCATTTTGTTGGTGGAATAATGCTGACTTTTATTATGTAATGAAATTAAATCCTCTGGTCTATGTTAGCTGATGAACCCTCATTACAAATAAACATTTGTAATAAACAATTCATATCTGTAGTACAAGCTACTGACATAAATGAAAGTGCAAGAGAGAGATTTGGGTCCTGAGGATTTTGATAAAAATTTAAGATTGCGAGGGCTACATGACTGAATTCTTGCAAAGGTAAAGAGTTACAGCTTTCAACTTGGCTCCAAATAGCTATCAGTTTATACTAATCCTTCTCAATATAAATGTCAGGCATAAGTAAAAAACTGCATCATTTAAATACCACAAAACATTCCATTGTACTTTTAATGTCAAAAATGGCCCCCATACAGAGGTCACATTAATATGTTCTTAATCGCACACAAGAAATAATGCAACAGTCAGACGGGCTTCTTGCAAAATTATATCCTGAGAAGTGCTTAAGAAGTTTTAGCCCTAAAATCTTGCTTATTCAGTGTAAAATGATTCAAAGGAGCATTCATTTTATTATCCAACTTAAGTCAAAGTAAACTGAATACCAAGATGAATGACATCTTGCAAGACAGATCAGAAGGGATCAGTACCAAATGGATAAACAATAGCAAGCAGTTTCTTTTGTCACTTCCATATGGTTTGAAATGGCTGAGAGCCTATACTAAGGTACTCGGTCTCAAAATAATAAAGGTATTCTGTCTTCAATCCATTTCTTCTTTTTTCAATTACCTTGGCGTCCACCAAGATTAAGCAAGATTATCGCAGAGTGTTATGAACTGTCTTGCAAAAACAAATGTACTGATTTCTATATCTTTTTTTTTCCATGTCTTGCCTGATAAGTAATTTGTATTGTACACTTCCAGAATACCAGATTCTATACATTTGATTTCTACTGGATACAATCTATAATCATTTTATTCATGAATTTCCCTGAAAATGATTTACTAACATTGGGAGAAGGAATATATTTGCTTGTTTTCTTTTAGGGATGGAACATATGGCTCTAGTCATCCTTCTCCTTTGTATATCATGATTTAGGCATTTTAGGAGATACTTAGGAAGGGGAATGAATTGCACCAATTTTTGCAGTAGTGAATGGTTAAAGATTTTATTTGTAAGGACACTCTTCCAGGATCTCTTTACTGATTTATTTAATCACTTGTAAACAGAATAAAAAGACTGATCAAGACATTACTTTTAATCTGTTTTGTTCCCCTTTGCCTGCTAACCATCTAGCTCTAGCTGCAGCCATGTCATTCATTCCCTGTCACCAAGGTGAGAGCTAGTCACTATGCAGCTTTCATCCAGGTAGCTGTATTTCTTTTTCCATTTTCTGGCCCTAAGCCCACCATTACCGGCTGATATGCATACTTATAGATGCAAAGGCCTGCACTTTCTTCCCTTACAAGCTTGAACATTTCTTCCATGCCTCATGAAGGTTACTATGCAGATACAGCGTGATATAGTCAAGCACATATCCCTAGCCCATCTGCTGTATACCATGCCCCTGTCTCTCCAGTAGTTGTAAGACTGAAGTTGGCCAGACTACCTCCATTTCCTCAAAATGGAGGACCACTTTACTCCTACTTTGCATCACTGGCTACTCCAGTACTCTTATTAGTAGTTGTCCATGGGTCACCTGGGTTATAGTCAGGGCATTATATCTTTCAACCAAGTAACAACCATCTGTACACACCTTTTTTATCAATACCTGGGATCCAAAGGCAATGACAAAGGCTGAATGCATGAGTGATTTAGTGTATCCAGTCAGATTAAGCCCATAGTAAAGCAGTGTGTTATGGGAGAAAGCTACTATTTCACTATTTCTAGCATGTCGAAGGGTCAGTTGCTGGTGTCCTCTCCTGTTCAGCTGGTGAATCTGGGAATCTTGAGGCAATGTTACAATTGCCTCATGTATACAGACAACCCTCTCCTCCTCCCAACAAATACAAATATATGCGAGAGATGCAACTATATTGCCAAACTGGAGGCTGAGCTCTCTCAATTCAATACTGGCAAGACCAGTCAGGAGGACAAGGTAACCACACACACCACAAACCCAGTCTCACATAGAACTATTACAACTGCAAACCAAACACATAAACACACAAAAACACGGAGGCGCTGATTAAAAATCTACCAAAACAACAGAGGCCTCCAAAGCAGACACCCAAGCAACCGCCACCTCAAGACACAGCACATGCAACACATAGTTCACAAAGTCAGTGTGCTAAACAGTCACAGCCCTTAAGGCCAAACAACATGCCAGACACACTTGTAATAGGTGACTCCATAGTCAGACACACTGATGTCCCGCTCACCAGACTGAACAAGGAAAAGGTCACAGTAAGCTGCCTGTCGGGAGCTAGAATCCGCCACATAACACAAGCACTCAGGTCACTCCACAGCAAGTACAAATATGACTCAGTCATTGTACATGCCGGTGTGAACGACCTGAGACGTACCTCCCTGGACTACATGAAAAGAGACATAGAGGAGCTCTCTGATTATGTAGCCCAGGCTGGTATGACCCTGACCCTGAGCAGCATCTTACCCTCACCAAGAATGATGCCACAGTACAAAGACAAAATGATCAGTTTTAACAATTGGCTTAATTACTGGTGTCATTCTAAGGGGATCCAGTGTCTGTCTGCTTGGGATGACATGCTTGACAAGCCACGCTGCTTCGCAAGGGAAGGCTTGCACCTGTCACCCCTGGGCTTCCGGATATTGGACAAGGCTCCTGCCACCCCCATAGTGCCTTTTTTAGGCAAGGCTCAAATGACAAACCTACCTCCCTAGAAAACACAAGTGGAAAAAAACTAAGGGTAATGCTGCTCAATGCCAGAAGTCTAAACCTCAAGATGCACGCCCTCGAAGCCCTCCCCAATATGGAGAACATCGATGTCTGTGCAGTGACTGAAACCTGGTTCAAGGCTCCTGAGAGCACCCCAGCACTATCAGGTTTTACCTCATATCATGCTTTCCGGCCCCAAAACTTGGACCGAACCACAAAAGGAGGGGGAGTATCCATATTCATCAAGGATACCCACACCTCCAGGTTAGTGTCAACGCACGAAGCATCGGAGACCATCCAGGTGCAACTAACCATAGGCAAAACTGCCTTACAGTTTGTAGCATGCTACAGACCACCCTCTCAAACTCAGGAACCCCACACAGCCTTCCTGAAGACACTGGAGAGTATGAATGTCTCTCCAAATACCATCATATTGGGAGACTTCAACTACCCGAACATAGACTGGAACATTACTCAAGCCCCAACACCCTAGCCCAAAGGTTCCTAGAATTCATAAACTCAAATGCGATGGAACAACTAGTCACCATTCCCACAAGAGGAGACAATATACTAGACCTGATCATCACAAACATGGGGACAAAATGCTCCACACCGGAAGTATATCCCTCTTTGGTAAGATCAGACCATAAATTAATCTCACTGGAAATCCACATCCCGCCCCCACCCCCTGCACAAAAGACCACAGTGAAGAACTTCTCAAAAGCCAACTTCACACTTCTTAAGACCGAAGTGGTATCCTTCAAGGCCTCTGGGCCAGTGGAAACCACAACCCACACTGCTGAATCCTTTACAAATGCCTTCTATGGGCACCTTCAAGAATGCATGGATCATGCAATCCCAAATAAAACCAAGACCCATTCCCCCAAAGGCAGGCACCTGGTCTGGTGGACCCCAGCCATAAACAAACTTTACAACAGGAGGAGGAAGCTACTACATGACAGAGCAAAATCCCTAAAAGGGAAGGCATCTCTGATCAGTACTAGCAAAAAACTACGATCACTCATAAAATCATCCAAGGTCAACTTTGAGAGAAAAATCACAAAAGACACAAAAGACAATCACAAGGCCTTCTTTAGCTATGTTAGAAACCTGGGTGGAAACTCCCAGATATGCTCAGAGTTAGTCCAAAATGACACAAAATACACTGAACCCACTGACATTGCCAACATTCTGGCAGACAGGTTCAGTGCAAATTTCTCCTCACCCTCCCCCCCAAAAGGAGAAATAACCATCCCAGCAGAGTGTAGCCTCCCTAACATCTCAGATGCCCAGGTGAGAGCTGCCCTCTATAAAGCTAAAAACACAGCATCAATGGGACCGGACGGTGTCCCGGGCTGTGTGCTACATGAACTCCAAGAGGAACTAAACCCACACACAAGGCTGCTGTTTAATCTTAGCCTTACTACAGGATACGTACCCAAAGAGTGGTGTACGGCGACAGTGGTCCCACTTCACAAAGGCGGTGCTTCTACAGACCCTGGAAATTACCGCCCCATAAGCTTGACGAGCCTGGTCTGCAAAGCTATGGAGAGGATCATTATGTTACTCATAAACAAAGACATTGGGGACCTACAGACATTGGATCCTACCCAGTTTGGCTTTGTCAAGGGCAGATCCTGCCTTTTGAACTTGGTCGACTTTTTTGAAACAGTCACAAGGGCCATTGATGAGGGTAAGGCAGTTCACACAGCCTACCTTGACCTTGCAAAAGCCTTTGACACAATACCCCACTCGGGCATCATAGACAAACTCACCAGCTTAAATGTAAACCCATATGTCACAAGATGGGTTGCAAACTGGCTCAAGGACAGAACCCACAGGGTCAGAGTTGCTGGAGCTATGTCAGACTCTAAGCCAGTCACAAGCGGTGTCCTACAGGGCTCAGTCCTGGGACCCCTCTTGTTTGGCATTTATTTTTCCGAGGTACAGGCAAACATAGGAGGATTGTGGCTGACAAAGTTCGCAGATGACTGCAAACTGGGCGCCGTAATTGATACTCCAGCAGACACAAACATCCTTCAGAGAGGCCTCATAGAAACAGATAATTGGTGCCAGAGCCATGGCCTTAAGCTGAACGCCAAAAAATGTATAGTCATACCCTTTGGGAAAAACAAGGTACCCACAAATTACCACATAGGTGGTAATCCATTAAGTACGGAAGAGGTAATCAGGGACCTAGGGACCCAGGTTGACAGTAACCTCTCATTTAACACTCACATTGCCAAAGTGGTTAGGAAGACCTTCTATATTACCCACCTTATCATGAAGGGTTTCACATCTAGATCAAGAGAGGTCATTGTGCCCCTGTACTCTTCTCTTATCAGGCCAATGATTGAGTACAATGCCCCATTTGGGATGTATCTTACCTCATACCTGCAGCAGTTGGAATGACCCCAAAAGTTCTTCACCAAGAGGATTAAGGGTCTTAAACATATGTCATATGCTGCCCGACTGAAAAACTCCAGCTCTATTTAGTCGCATACCGCCTACTCAGAGGTGATCTGTGCCTGACGTACAAGGCCATGTCCAATCCGGAATTAATGAACATGCTCCACCTCAGAAAATCCAAATCCATCAGAGCCACGAGAGCAAGAGACTTAAACCTCAACACAGAAATAAATAGGACGTGCTGGAGGGACAGATTCATAACCCAGAGGCTCCCTACACTCTGGAACAGAATCCCTGTCCATATCAGGCAGAGCCCCTCGCTGACTCTATTCAAGAGAAATCTTGACAAGTGGATGGGAGATCGTAGGTTTACCCCAGGGGTCATCTCTGTGTCACTACTAGACAGAGGCACAGTAAACTAAACCCTAAATGGGTGTAGTATTCTCATCCTAAGGGGTGGTGAAAGCCACACACACTCTGGCTAGGCTTATAAATGCCCTAGGGCAGATAGCCTAGTACGAACCTATGAACCTATGAACCTATGAATACAGTATAAATAACTGTAATACCAGCAAAGGCCAGAATTAACAGATTTCAGTAAAAGTGCTTATTCAATATTCACATTGTAACCCCACTCAATTACTTTCAGGGCTCATTTAATATTTCACATTTTCCGTAATTTGATTAGATTTTTTTTTTGTAGTGGGTGATATTTTTCCAGTGATTGAGACAGACATCAAATATCTATATCTGCCTCAGTCATAATGGTTGAAAAATGCATCTGGATACAAAGTGCTTTAAGAGTCTGACTGTTGAAAGCCTATTTCATTAAATAAATGAGGTACCTTTCTAATGCTGCATCTCACATTAAGCAGCCAGAGATATCTTTTGAAAACACTCTCCATGGTAACATGCAGGAAAAACTGTACACTCAGATGCCCAAAACACACCCTGTCATTATTATGAGATGCAGCAGAACAGTGGAGCAGTCTCTAGAAGCATATTAGGTACTTCCACATGCAGATGCCACATGATCTCTCACTGGTCAGTTTGTAGATGATTTCTACCAGGTATGATATTATGACAGCTTTCTGAGGTTTTTCTAAAGTGGAACAAAATCTACTAAACAGCAATTGAGAAAGATAGAACTTCACAAACTGCATTTAGGAAACAAACATGGTCTACAATTTGTAATTTACGTGAATAAAAGTTCAGTGTAGGGAATGTAAGGCTTGAATACTTTCATTGCATCCTTCTTCTGAAGCTCTTAACTCAGTATTTCTTCAGCAACTGAAACTACTTGCTTTCCTGTATAACCAATGAAAGCCATTTTGTCAGCAGATGTTAATAGCCATAGAAATCACTCATTATTGGTGTTTTTCTTTCTCCATAGTGCCCCTGGCATAACAGGCATTGAATCATCAACAGGAGACTGAGAGTTCAGAACCAAATGTCATGTGATTATGTTCCATTAGCGCATTGTTCAGAAATTCTTACTAAACCACAGAACAGCTAACATGTTAGACACTTCAGTAAAGTGAAATGTCAAAGGCACACCCTCAAAATGTTATGCAGTTTGTCATATTTGCCTTTTATAAGATTTAGCTCTTAGAAAGTAAAAGTGGATCAGGTGATGCAGAACTGAAAGCCTGATTGCTAGCATGTTCTGAACTCAGGATTTCCTATTTGTAAAACGTCTACTAGCCATCTTGGGGGGTACACAGATATGTTTAGCACTGAATAACCTTTAGAAACCTGGTACTGTATTTGTATGAGCTTGTAGTCAGAATCTCACTCTTGCCTATATGTATATATGGCTAAACATTTTTTGTACATGTATGCATATATGTAAACAAACCCTTCCTGATTTTATGGAGACATTGCCAGAGCACAACTTTCTAAGGAGAGTCTGAATTTTAGTATAGTGTTTTCATTAAATGCAAGAACAAAACAGTTTAACTCTTTGGCAAGTCTGACAACTCTAAGTAATGTTTTTTTTCTTCTTAAAGAGTAAAGAACAGTTGTGTCCAGTCTTAATAAAATGTTCACCTTAGTGCTAAAAAGCACTTAATATTAATGCTTTCATTCAGACCTGGTAGTTTATCAGCTGCCAGGTTGATTTGCAATAAAGACTCATTGCACTCCAGTAAAATCTTGTAATTACCTATAAATTCCTTATTGGCTACACAGTCTGCCACTGAAAAAGTAAATTTCTTAAAATCTGAACAAACTTGATCATGCTTAGGTAAAGCATTGGTCAAGTCCAAGGAATGCTCATAAATCCTCCTTTTAAGAGTCCTAATAGTTTTTCCAATGTAAAAGGACAAACAGGAACCACATAAATTTTGTTTTCGCTCAAATAGTTCTACTACAGTGCCTAAAAAAAAATTGATGAAGCATTACTTATACATCTACATTGTTTACATTTTTCACATGACTAAGTCCCTTTTACTTTACTATGTCCAATGTATTGAGTCATATTTGAAGCTTGTTCCATCATAGGTTTAATATTAAAACATCTTTTTTTGGTGAATTTAGGCTTGTCCCCTACTACCTGGATAAGTTCTTTGTTACCTACTAGAACCTTACAATTATCAAAAATAATATGTTTGATGTGCAGCATCTCATTTACTATAGGAATGGGAAAAGCAATATTAAAACCACTAGTGTCAGTGACCATCTGCCTAGAACTTACCACAGACAGTGCCTTGAGAATAGGTCTTGCAACATTCTCCCTAAGGGCAATCACCTCTTTTTCTATGTTAGACAACCAAATTGGTTCATAGCCTCTTTGCATGAAGAAATTCTTAAAATATTCATTACTATTGAAAACATACTATCACACGAAGTGAGATGACTAAGTCTAATCATTTGACCTTTAATAACACCTTTCTTCATATGGGGCAGATGTAAGCTATCTCTATGAAGGTATTGATTAACAAAAACATCCTTCCTGTATATGCTACTAATTAATGTCCTGTCAGTCACCTGAAAAGTCAAATGAATATCCAAAAAATTGAGAGTAGTACCAAAACCTCCCATACTGAATTTAAGAAAATTAGTGGTATTATTTAGATCATTAACAAGGGAAACAAATCCTTCTTTATTCCCCATCCATAGAAAAAGACAAGTCATCAATATATCGATATAAGAACATTTTTTTTGCATCTGTGGGTGATTTTGTAAAAATTTCTCTTCCCACATGCCCAATACTAAATTTGCAAAGGATGGGGCAACCCTTGCTCCCATGGCAACACCTGATGTTTGCTTATAATATTGGTTATTATACTGAAAAAAATTGTTGTCCAACACTAACCCCATAAGTTGACAAATAGTATGTACCTTAACATCACTGAAATCACTGAATGTGGCTAAATACTCCCTCAGGTATTTTAATCCAGTGTCTTGACCTATACAAGCATATAATGACACCACATCTATAGAAGCAACATAAAAATCACTAGTAAGAATATTAAGTCTACTGAGAATTTCTAATCAATGCCATGAATCCCTTATATAAGATTTACAAGCTTAAACAATGGGATTTAGCTCAGAATCTAACCATAATGAAATAATTAATATTAAGTACTTTTTAGCAATAAGGTGAACGTTTTATTAAGATTTTTTTATATATGCTTTTTTTTATATGTTTATCTTTTATTTATGTATTTTTATGAATGTCTCATGTTTAGTTTAGATGCGATTTTTTTATGTTTAAATATGATTTATTATGTTTAGATATGATTTTTCATGCATTTGCACTTTGTATATGTTAGTAATGCAATATGACTGGATAGTTGTGATCATGTGACTTACACCCAATTTGTTTTTAAGGGGCTGTATGAGAGGTTTGTCATTTTCTGAAAAGTTCAAGTTGAATAAATTGAATGAAAGCGCTAATTTTAGTGTTTGCTTCTCCTCTGTGTTCATCTTTTTGCATTGTTTTTGGTTGTACACTAAGTGTACACCATTCTGAGTGAGCAGACAACAAAGGCATAACTCAGGCCTTCTTCCTCCTAATTTTAGTTTTCTTACTGATTTTCTTGCAGTTTTAAATATTGACAGTGATTCATAAAGGTTATCTTTCTGAGTGACTAGAAAGCACAAAAAATAAGGTAGGGATGTTCTTCAATATACTTAGTGTACGCATTATTGAATCTGGCTTTTAGCCTTTTAGTAACTTGCTTGTAGAAAGTAGTGATACATGTCTAAGAATACTTACTTATAATCTATCTTAGTGTGTAGTAGAGAGTGAGATACAATATTTTTATTTTATATTTCATTCTTTAATAATTATTGTTAGTATGGTTCCATAGTTTTCACAAAGTACAAGGCCACCTTCAAAAATGTAATTACTGCAACATCCTTCATGACCAAGCCCAGCCTGCAAAACATGCCAACCATTATAATACTAAACTTATACAAAGTGTCAAGAAGTGGATAATTTATACTTCATTTACAGCAGGGAATGTTGTTCGATCTCAAGTGTGTACTTCTTGAAACCAATCAAGAGCCCTCTTCCATTTGTATAAATCTGAAATGTCCATGCCCTTGTCATCATGTATTGCTCTTATATTAGTTTAAAAACAGACACTTTGCCTTTTTAAGACAATGCCATTGCATGGAACAGACTCTGCTGCCCTTCCCTTTCTCTGCGATGATGGTGCTCAGTGGAATGGCTTCATGATGTACTGCACATGTGCAACCTGTATATGTGATAAAGCATTATCAGTACACTGAATTACTGCAGTTAGTAAGACTGTAATATTGGCATCACAACTTAAGTCAGGTATGAGCGCTTGTGTTTTTTTAAAGCAGAAGGACAAGCTTGTTATGAGCGCTGTTCTTTTCCAGGTGTGTATTTATTTACAGAGGTGCATGCTTTGGAACTGTATGTAAGACTCTAACATGTTTTGCCTCGGAAAAGTGTGAAAGATAGCTGTTAATAACAACTGTTTACAACCTATATTGATCTATGCTGGGTGTGGCTATCAAATTAACTCGTGTGGGGTATTACATTTTACCTCCTGATGGATGTGCAGTTTACTTTAGTGAGACATAAGTCTTGCTCATTTTTTATTAAGATATTTTTTGATTGTCAAATAGAGATCTTTCTGTGGCTTTTGATGTTTTTTTGGGAAGCTGAAAGTTGAAAGCTTTTTAGCATTTAGATGCCACTAATCATAATCGTGTTAATTAACTGTTAGAGGATTACGGTTAAGCAGATAATAAGTTAGAGATATGTTTCAAGGGTATAGATATTTTGTGAAGGTCTTGAAGGTTGAAAAGCATGATGCCTGGGTAAAATATATATTTACAGTTGTTTCTGATGCTCAGAGAGGTCTTAGAGTCTGACATAAGTATTTAAATTGTTTTTCCTGATTCTTCTTTAAGATCAATGATTACTGATGAAAGATTGAAGAATGACAACAAACTGTGATAGAATTTTAAACTCATTTTACATGAAAAAGTTATTTGACTAGTTAAACAACATCCTGTTCCATACTAAATGTGTAACATTTTCAAATTGAAAGATGTCAAAGGAAATTATACTGCTTAATTTCAAGATTCTACTTGTTTAGTTTCACTTAAGGTGCCATTCTTTTTATTTTATTGGTTCATCTAGCATGTAATACAGTGATATTTAATGCTGTCAGTAGCATGGTTCCTGACTACTAAATGGGAACTATCTTGTATATATCTATTTCTTAGTAAAGATACACTAGTGTTATCCTTTTTTGAACTCTCACCATTTTAAGCCCACAAATGTACATGCAAACCCATATCATCTTAATCAATATTACATAAGTTTATAAAGATATTCTTTAATATAGTGAGTTGCAGATTTACTTTGAACGTTAACGGTTATTGCTCATTTGTTGATATTTGACTACGTTACTTTCTGTATGAGGTAAATCCTCAAATAGCTAGAGAAGAGGTGTGATTTGGAGACTTTAGGGGGAACGCTTGACTAGTGATGCTATTTAAATGGGGGAGGTGTTAAACTTCAAAGACTGTTTGTTTTACTTTTTATTTAAATTTTTAATATCTCAATGTTTAAATATATGTAATTTGGTGCCCAGGAACATTAATAATGTCAGCTTGTTAGATAAACATATACAATCGTTTTCAGTCATATTGTCATTTCCTATACTGTTAGCAGCATATGGCTAGCTATACTTCTACCAGTGCGTTATGTATGAAGTGCATTTCTATCAATGGTAATGGTTTGAATAATAGTAGTAAAAGAGGAAGTCTAAGCAAATATCCAAAAATGTTGCTCAGCTTGGCAGGATCCCACTTTCTTTTATCACTAATAATCTAAATATGCTGAATATGTAATGTTACTCATAACCATCTTCTCAACAGCAGTTCCCCAGAAATGCCTGAATAATACTGTATGTGATACATACCAATAAAGAACACTGTCTCTATGGAACTCTTACAAAAATGTTTCAAAATCAGCAAGTAACCTGAAAAATCAACATACAAGAATTGACCTGTAGTTGTATTATGGCCACAGTCATTTATTTATTGTTTGTCACTAATTACACTAAGAACAACCTGTGTGGGGTAACTCAAGAATTCTATAAATCCCTCTTGTGTTAAATTATGGCATCCTGTCAGTATATTTCTTGCCTCCTTGCCTATATGGATGGATGATGGAAAACTGTGCCATCCATACTTGCCATGAGGGTCATCATGAAGCCACTTTCCGTGACCTTCTGTCCCACTGTTTTAGTCTTTGCATGATATCTGACCACACCAAGTAAGGGTATGGTCATAAGTGAAGGAAACCCTACACAATGTCCATTACTCTGTATTTGAGGTGCCACATTTGTGTAGTAGCCATGTCATTTCTTCAAATATAGAATATGATAATATTGGGTAATGATCCAGAAACAGCCTCACTACTCAACAGTGGAAGTGCTCCATCCCACCGCTTAACTCTGCATCCAACCCCATGTCACCCCTGCCCTCTCTTCTGGTAAATGCAGGTTACTGGCTGTTGACCACCCATTTCTGTTGCCAAGTAGATATATGAGTGGCTACATACAGCAACATGGCTAGCTTCTGTCTTGACACTGCAGCACAAAGAAAGCATTTATTTTTGGGCACTAATTAGCTGGCTCTTACAAGTCTGTCCATAGCATTACAGAAACAGCACATTCTTCCCATTACTTAAGTTTTACTGCTTTGGCCTTCTGTACTGGTTTATTAAAAGTGTCAGAATAACCATTATTATATTATTAGTAGGCAAACAAAAAGTAGGGTCCACATGCATCATATTCACAGCCATGTATACATCGGCCCACCTGCCACTACCACGCCACACAGTATTGATCATGTCATGTGGCTTGGCCTGGTTGTTTAAGAGGCACCCCCATAGAAAATACAAAAGTTCTGTGACCACTTCATGAACATGGAGTAATGGTATATGTTACACATTGTGGCAGTGATGACCGTCTCTCCTGGCACTGTCACATAGTGTACCTATGCTGCAACGCCCCCTAAGCTGCAGAGCTATATGCTCACAATGTGCAGTTCTCTGCACATTAACAATAAACAAATTGCAACATACAGCACAAATATGCACTTATGTCATTTACAAACTGAACTATGGGAAACAACACACAAAGAACCAATACACTGCTTGAGTAACATTACATTGCCACCTGCAGTGGACTGGTGATCTGCATTCTGTTCAGCTGCTAATGCTGTCTACACATGACTTGTTTTGCTTAGCTATATGGTACATTACCCAGCAATATGTGAACAAAATCATACCCTTACTATGGGGAAGGCATTTGAGCAGCATGCATGGCTGTGTTCACCAAGGAGGGAGCTTGACAATTTATTCAGTAAAGTGTCTAACTTATAAAGTTACCATACATATTGCTCAGACCAGGGTTTGCTGTCCAGTGAAGTAAACTGACCATGACTGCCCCCACTCTGAGAAAGCGCAACACTATTTCACTTCAGTCATACATTCACTTTCAAACAACACCACACAATCTGTGAGTCAGATAGTCAGATGGTAAGCAAAATGTAGGCATTCATGCATGCAGCACACAAGTGTCAACCAACATACATATATACATACATGTATACATACAAATATTTCAACCATAGGCATTAATGCCCTTCTATATCCAGGCTGTCCTTAAAAACATCTAAACTAGTACTTCCTTTAATGTAATTTGGTAGTCTGTTCCATGCATCATCTACTCTGTCAGAGAACCAATTAGTACATTTTTCATTTCTATAGAACCTTCTACATAGATTGTCTGATGATTCTCTAGTACATTTTGATGACCCCAAACATTCCCAGAGGTAGTTGTCTCTAAATGCCCTATATACCTGAATAAGATCTCCTCTAGATATCTATAAGAGACACTGTACAAATTCAGATATCTTAGACTTTCAGAATAACTTTCATATACATGAATGCCCTTGTTATATTTCCACTGTACTCTTTCCAGTTTATTCATGCTTGTTTTCTTATAAGGTATCCATATTGTTATTCCATACTCAAAGTTGGGTCTAATGTAACTAAAAAACAATGACTTCATCATTTTTGATTTCCCAGACTTTATAAATCTTTTTTATACAATCTATAGTTCTGTGACTATCATTAACTAATTGGATGACATGATTAGAAAAAACTCAAAGCTGGATCTACCCATATACCCAGGTCCTTAAATGAGTCTACAGTTTCCATAACTGTGTGCTGTATTAAATATTCACCTTTCAATTTATGTCTCCCAAATCTCATATGCTTAGTTTTTGATGTATTTATCAGCATATTATTCTCCTGTGCCCAAATGGTCAATTTAGTCAAGTTATTTTGCAGACATGCCTTATTTGTAACGCATGTAATCAGTTTACTCACTTTCAGGTCGTCTGCATATAGACTGTAGAACACCTCAGATGAAAAAGTTAGGTCTGAAAGTAATGGCCTAGAACAGAGCCCTGTGGGACATCCTGACTGTAACCAAGGATTTCACCTGTCCAGTTGCTGTATGATACTTGCCATGTCCTATTTGTAAGCCATACAGCTATCCATCTTATCAAGAGTACATCAATACCTAGTTGTACTAATTTATTGATCAGTGTTTTGTGTATGACCATGTCAAATGCTGAAGTTAAATCTATATAAATTATATCACAGCACAATTTTTCATTCATAGCTGTTATTATACTGTCATAGAACATCTATCTTCAACATATGCATGCTGATATACGGTTTCAACCTATCCAGTTCTGGCAATAACTTATCCAATATTACCTGCTCCATTATTTTTCCACCACATGAAAGCAGACATAAGGGTCTATATGACTATGGGTTTGTCCTGCTCCCCTTTCCCCTTTCCCTTAAAGACAGGTTTATTAAGTGCATGTCTCCAATCTTAAGGAATCTCCCCATATTTATATAACCTAGTGAATAATAGATATAATGGAACCATAAATTCTTGCTGAAGTGTTCTCGTGTCATTGTTACTAATTCCATCTCCTCCCCATGCTTTGTTTGGATCCATTTTGCACAATTCTTTTTCAATATAATCTAATTTGATTGTATCTGGTGTTACCTGGATGTCATTGGGACAACTTATCACCCCTTTTGTGGAGCCAAATTGTTTTGTATAAAACTTTGTAAATATATTTATAATCTGTTGTGTCAGAGAATAAATTTTAGAATCTGCACACAGTTTATCATTTTGTATGTCTGTACTCCTTCCACATTTTATGTATCTGTAAAAAGGTTTCCTATTATGCTCAATATCTTTATATACATTTTCTTCAAAATTTTCTTGACCTTCTCTCACACTATGCTTAATCTGTTTGTCTGGCTTCTTTATTTCAGTTACCAAAGTTGTAGTTCAACCACTCTTCCATTTTTTTTTTTTTTTTGTCTCTCACCTTAATCAGATATCTTCGTCTTATGGAAATATATCCCTCTGAAGTATGCCTAAATCCTGATGCTAAACATTTTTTTTTTTTTGCACTCAAACAATTTCTCTTTCAAAACTTTCCATATTCCATTTGTGTTTTTTTCCACTGAACACCTCACTCCAGTTAGTTTTACATAGTGACTGTTTTGCTCCCATATAATCTGTAATTAACCTTTTGTGCATTGATTTAGATTTTAGTTTGGCAGAATTATCTAGCAACAAATTAACTTTTACAACCTCATGATCATTGCACATCAATGGTGGTAAAACTTGACTTGAAGTAACAGTAATTTGTTTAGGAACACAAACAATGTCTAGTATGTTCTGTCCCCTGGTATTTTTTTTTTCAATCTGAAGCAATTGTTGTTCCTGAATATGCTTTGTGAATAATTTCCTTACTAACATTGTTGAATCAATATTATTCCAGTCTGTTTCTGATAAATTTAAGTCCCCAGCTAATAGTATTCTTCCCTCCTGTGTTTCATGCAAGAAATGTATGAATTTCTTTAGGTCATTTGCACTTGACTTTGGTTGTCTATACACTCCAACAATTACTATATGTTCCAGAGTTGTCTTTATTGTCACAGTTACACAGTCTATAGTACTGGTGTTATCACTGAGCATGTAATAATCATAGGTCCCATAACTATCTTTAATCCCTATCATAATACCTCCACCTGATTTTTTGTTAGAATGTCTGTTACAGTAAAAACATTTATAGGTTCATAGGTAGGTACTAAGCTATTGGCCCTAGGGCCTATATAAGCCTAGCTAAATGGTACCTGGCTTTTGCCACCCAAGAAAATTATTTTCCTGTGCCCCTGTCAAGCAGAGCCACAGAAGTGATCCCCGGGGTGAATTTCCTATCTCCCATCCAGTCATCAAGATTTTTCTTGAAGAGTGCTAATGAGGAGCTTTGTTTGATATAGATAGGTAGTTTGTTCCAGAGTATGGGAAGTCTCTGAGACAGAAATCTATCCCTCCAGCATGTTCTGTTTATTGTGGTGACAAGGTTTAGGTCCCTAGAGCGTGTAGCTCATATGGATTGGGATTTCTTTATGTGGAGCATGTCCAACAGCTCTGGGTTTGACATAGCTTTGTATGTTAGGCAGAGATCGCCTCTGAGTAAGTGATATGTGACAGAGTAAAGCTGGAGTTTTTAAGACTGTCTGCGTAGGGCATCTGTTTGAGGCTGGTAATCCTCTTTGTGAGGTATTTCTGTGGCCTTTCCAGTTGTTGTAGATGCCTTGTGAGGTACATACCAAAAGGGGCGTTGTACTCAATAATGGGTCTAATGAGTGATGAGTAGTGGGAACAATGACCTCTTTTTTTCTTGGATGAGAAACCTTGTGTGATGAGGTGTGCTACGTAGAAGGATTTCCTGACTACTGTGGCGATGTGATTATCAAAGGAGAGACTACTGTCCACCTGTGTCCCAAGATCTCTTATCCCACTTTCGGTGTTAAGTAGACTACCGCCTATGTGGTAGTTCATGGGTACAGAATTTTTACCAAAAGGGATGACAGTGCACTTTTTGGCATTGAGCTTGAGGCCATGGCTTTACACCAGGCATCTGTCTTAGTGAGGCCCTTTTGTAGGATGTCCACATCGTTAGGAGATTTGATTGGGTCATCTGCGAACTTTGTTAGCCAAAGACCTTCTGTGTTAGCCTGTACTTCAGAGAAGTAGATACCAAATAGGAGAGGACCTAGGACTGAACCCTGTGGTACTCCACTTGTCACTGGTCTGAAGTTGTATTTAGAGTCTGCTACTTTCACAGTGTGGGTTCAGTCAGTGAGCCAGTTGGCAACCCATCTTGTGACATAGGGATTTATACCTAGTTTAGTGAATTTGTCTATAATTCCAGAGTGGGGGATGGTGTCAAAAGCCTTGGCGAGATCTAGATAGGCTGTGTGTACCACCTTACCCTCATCTACAGCTTTGGTGACCACTTCAAAGAAGTCTATCAGGTTTTGGAGACATGATCTGCCTTTTACAAACCCGAACTGGGTAGGGTCCAGAGTTTGGAGATTACCAATGTCATTGTTTATAAGTTCCATGATGATATGCTCTATAGCCTTGCAGTCCAGGCTCATCAGGCTAATGGGGTGGTAGTTCCCGGGGTCCGTGGTGGCTCCCCCTTTGTGGAGTGGGATAACTGTTGCTGTGCACCATTCAGTGGGCACAAAGCCTGAGGTGAGGCTATGATTGAACATGGTACTTAGGTGGGGTGCCAGTTCATTCTGTAGTTCATGTAGAATGCTGCCTGGGATGTTGTCAGGTCCCATGGATGCTATGTTCTTGGCTTTGGAGAGTGTGATTTTTACCTGTGCAGCCATGATTACATGTACTTTGCATTCTTCCGGTATAGAGATGGGCCCTTTAGTGGATGAGAGAGGGGTAAAGTTAGCACTGAACCTATCTGCCAGGCCCAGGATGTTGGCAATATCAGTTGGTTCTGTATATTTAGTGCCATTGTGCTGTAACTCAGAGCAGATCTGAGTATTGCCATTCAGATTTTTGACATAGCTATAGAATGCTTTGTGGTTGTCTTTAGAATCAGTGGTGATTTTGTTTTTGTAACTAGCTTTGGAGGATTTTATGAGGGATCTCAGCTTCTTACTGAGGCTGATCATGGAGTTCTTCCAGTCATGGGATTTTACTCTTTTTGTGCAACAGTTTCTTTCTTCTGTTGTAGAGTTTGTTTATAGCAGGGGACCACCAGATTGGCTTCCTTTTTTGGAGGATAGCATCTTGGTTCTGTTATGGATTGAACGATCCATGCACTCGTGTAAGTGCTTACAAAGTGCAATTGTATAGGATTCAGCAGTTGTATCTCTACTGTCCGTCAGCATGGGGGTCGTGAAGTTTGCCCTGACAGAACTGATTTCCAGTCATTGTTCTTTAACCATGTTTCACAAAAAATAACAACATTAATCTTGTGGGAACTAGTAACTTTTCCAATAAAAAAAAAATGTTATTATTAATGCTCCTTGCATTAACAACAATCAGAGATGCAGCAAATGTTGCTATCTGTCTTTGTGTCTTTCGACTTTTCCCGGTTAGGGGTCACCACAGGGGAACTCCTGTCCGCTAATGATTGGCAGTAGATATTAACGTGCTGGCTTGCCGGGCCTAACACACAACCTTCAATGAAGGAACGCCCATTTACGCATATCGCCACACATAAGACACTCTAACTGAGAATCAAACGGGCAACGTCTAACTGTGAGGCGACAATGCTACCGCAGCACCACCACCGCAGTAGCAAATGTTGCGTTGCTATCTGTGAATTGTTAAATTTTTGAGTTGGCAAAAATCTTGCCTAGTGTTTGTCAAATATTGCAAAATATCTGCTGCAAAAATTCTCTTCCCTGATCTAGACAAATGCACACCATCCTGTCTGAACATGTGTGCCCAAAAGAAGGCTTGGATGCTCTACACATTTCCATTTTTTAAAACAGGACATTTTTCCATGTAGGTGTTTATCCAAAAAATCTTTTCATTCACAGTGACCTGACTATCCTTTCTATAGGTGATTTGTGAAAAATATGTCCTAACACTATACTATCTAGGAGGGCTGTCAGCTCCCGACTAACAGTCAGAGAATCCTTGTGGATTACATCATTTGTACCAACATGAATAAAAATGGATCCATACTTCCTTACATTAAGGCATTCCAAGGCTTGTCTCACATCTTCTACCTTTGTTCTGGCAGGCATAACACTATTTGATGTTCATTATCATCTCTACAAATATAAGTATCAGTTCTAATAACTGCATCTCCAATTACAAGGACATGAAATGATGATGTATCTAGGAATGTTTCAAATTATATCACTACCATAATCCCTCTCAATATTCACTTACAGAGGTTCAACCAAGAGGAATAGAAAGTTACCGTGATTACTTGCAAATAAGTGTGTGATTTATACACACACTTTAAGTGAAGTAGCTGGAATACTTTTTTCTGCTGTGGCTACAAGTTATGTTGGCTGGTGCAGGAAATGTGATTCAACCAACTTTTCTCTGGGGACTAATCCATCTATATGCAGTAAACTATCTTCTCTTGACTGGTGCAGGATACACAATTCACACAAGTGCTTCACAGCAACAGTACATGTAAAGGCATGGGCAGATTTTAATTTGGTCATACAACTCTGGTGGTAGCTGAGACAGCAAAAATCTATCTCTCAACTGACTACAGCATGAAACAAGAGTCAACCTACAGTATTTATGGGCAATGTTCATGACAATAGTTATTGCAGAATATATAAATCAAGGAATTGTAATTAAGGTGTTCAGTACACAACTATGCAGTGCAGGTACTTGTGTAAGCTACTGAAGGATGTGTGAAATTACCTGCATTTTTTTGGCCACAGCATTACACAGGTTGTTTCATGGCAGAGGACAGCAAAGATTGACATCAACCATGCACTTGGGAAGGTGTAAGCATTGTACTCTGCGTAGTGTTCCAAATGAAAGTGCATTCTATGCATTGGAGCTGCTCATATACCTTTTGTAGAACAGTTCCAGCATCATTCTTTCTTGACTCATATGTGGTAATATTCCTAGGGACCAAGTTTATTAATTGGATTTTGGGTATGTGTGTACTGCCATTGAAGTGTGTGAGGTACAGTGGCAGTTCTTTTATAACATTCATAACCATTTTGAACTATCCCATAAATGTTTCCTAAAAATAAATTGCTTTACAGATGTCACTCACCCATTTTGTGACACCACGGTATGGTTTGCACTTTTTTGAAAGAAAAAGAAATAATTCATCTCTGCTATGTCCCACAGGAGCCAGAATATGTGTATCCACAATCGTTGGCCTTTTGCTCTGATAGGCACTGTGCCCATTGTTGATCTACTATGTGCATTCCATCCATGTGCACATTATACAGTGGTACAACTGCAGAACAATGTTGAGTATGCTACATCCTCAGAAATAACTAGAGACCCCTTTTTTGCCCACATGGTGCCTTTTATTATTTAGCATATTAAAATGTATGATCTGATATCCTTGAATGTCATTGTCCAGCAGGGAGGATCAGTATTACAGCTTACCTGGAGCTGGATATTGCATCTGGTTCCAGAGCAATGAGCTCATACAACTCAGGTGGGAAAAACAGACTGAGAAAAATTTGTCTGTTTACATTTTGGTACTCACGCTTTCATTGTACCAAATGTTTCTACAATATGTACCAGGGTACTAAATGCAGATTGGTATGCCAGTCCATGCCTTCAAATGTGGTGGTGGGGGGCTGAAATAGTGATGATGGTGCTGTGCCACTACAGATGCTGTCAGTAGTGGCCGGGGATCTTTCTGGGTCTGCAGCCATTGTAGAAGGTGTACTTTCCCCTTCAGATTATGACATCCATCTTCAGTACTATTAGGCTGACTAGTTGTGATTGGCCAAACACAGAGTTTTCACCACAGTGGACACTTAAGGACAATCACTCACAACTTTCAGGGGACTGTCCACCCAGGAAAGCCCTGCAGGGTTGCTTAAATAAGATGTCTTATCCTCCTAAAAGGTGGAAATATGCAGGGATTGGTCATCCATGCCTGGTATTGCACACTCCTTTTAAAACAACTATGGTAGTGACAAGCTGTCTTCATCCTCACTTGCTGCTCCATCCAGTGTCCTGCACCCCATGGACTGTGTGACAATCCCCCCAGCAGTACTGCAGCACAATATCCTTATAAAAGGAGCTAGTAGAACACTGTCCCCATCAGTATCATGGGCAGACCACTTATGGAATATGTGTGCATGTGCATATTATCTTCCTAAATACTGCTGTCCATAGAGTTGTCCTGTATGCCTACATTTTTTAACGGTGTTGGACATTGAATGTCAGCAAGTGGAAGGTCACCCTCAGAGTTGTAATTATTCTCTTCATACTCCATTCGGTCTGCTGAATTGTCTTTTGCTTGCTATCCCCCAGTCATAGCATTTTGTCTGCCTGTGCTATTCTGCTGAAATGTGAGAACATTGTTAGCTGTATCAGTGACAGTACGTATAGCAGAGTAATACAATACAAAGATAACATTTCTTCAGCCATCCGCATTAGCAAAGGCCAAAAATGTCAACTACAATACACAGTGACATTGCTGAAACATAACTGAAGTAAAATAATCAGGCTGCAGCATATCTACATGTTTATTTGTCCATATATGATCATTGTCATAACTTAAACAGTAGCAGAAAAATATGTCATATCTTTGTAATCACAACATATATTATGGCAAAAGTAGTAGAGTTATACATGACATCCTTACATACTATATAAATGGTTTACACTCGATGTCAATGACACAATTGTCAAAACTTCTTAAACAGTAGCAGAGTTACATGCCATACAACAATTATTTGTAATCATAACAAATATTACAGCAAAAGTAGTTATACATCACACCCTCAAGTGGTCAGTACTTCTGATATCAATATTTCATAGTTTTCACAGCATTTGGAAAACTGTAGCAAGTTATAAGTTATGTTTTTGCAACCATAACAAGACTCATTCTAGAATGTTGTAATACTCCCAGGGTTTTACTGCACTTCATATGGATGAAAAAATGCTAACTTTATAGAACTGATATAAGCAAAACACCAAGACAGAATCCCAAAATGTAACCAGTGGTAAAAATAACTACCCCAAACTATTTTGCCATCATATTAAGTACTTTGCAGCTTATTTCTTAAAACAGCACAGAGTGAAGGGAACCAATTGCAGTTACAGATCAGTGTTGTATCAGCAGAATGCATTACACCTCTAATCTAAATGAAAACTCAGTAAAGAAGCATTCAGTGCCATTAACATACTGTGCATACTGACAAGTTCTATACAACAAGAACAGCAGCAATGAAATAAGTATAACAAAACATGTCAGGCTACGGCACCTGTAAAGCAACAGATGCAATATATATGCAGGCATGTGTAGGTTATGTTAAGGCAGGACTGAAAAAAAGATAAAAGAAATGAGGGTAAAAACATCAAATAGGTGTAGTAATATGAAATGATATTAAGAACGGTAAGTGCTTCAATCTATTTGAACAGGAGGACACAAGATAGGTTCCAGGTTATAAAGCTTTAATCAGGCACAAGCGCTTTCACGTCTGCTTCTTCAGGTGCATAAAAACAAACTGAAACTAGTCATGCTTTTAAACATTGCTGAATGCATCACATGACAATACATCACATGTCTATATACACTCCATTACAATAAAATATTAAAGCTATATGGTAACCACAAAATAACTAAATATTCAAAGAAAATCATAAAAATATAATCATCAAATATTTCTTATATACTTTGTGCACTATAAAAACATTATTAAAATACATATTCTTAAAAACAACTACTTTACCTACGTAGAGGTCTGGCTTTTAACTTTGGTCTCAGTGGTATTTGTTCATTGAGACCATGTCCCATGTCAGCGGTGAATAAGACTATCCATCTAGCTTCCAGTTCCTCTGTTTTATTACATGTGCCCCCCCCCCTTTTACTCACACAATTCCTAGCAATGGCCATAAACTTAAATTTATGTTGGTTGTTAGTATTCACAACACGTTTGGCTAGGGCATTACTTCTGCTTTGTTTGCCTGTGTGATAAATGTGTTCTCTAATCCTCTCCTTGAGTGTGCAGTCTGTTTCCCCAAAATAACATTTCTTGCATATTACACAGTGAGCGAGATACACTATGTGCTGTGTATCACATGTAGCTTGTACTTTAAATTTGTATAGCCGGTCCTGATCTGGATGTAAAAATTAATTGCTTATATCTATATACTCACAGTATGAACATTTTGCCACAAGGCTTACCACCCATAGGTGTTTTCTCTTCTCTGGGTGCACATAAGCGTCTCTTCAAAGACTTTTGATTTCTGAACAAAAATTTAGGTTCATTCTCTATCCATTTTGTGACTGCCTTGTCAGTGGTCAATATTTACCAGTGTTTATGTATAATGTTCATATAAGACCTGACATCACTAGAGAAGCTTAATGGCACCTTTAACTTAGACTTATCACCACTGGTCTCTTTTTCCTTAGACCATCTATCCGAATAGTAAGGTCTAGCCTTAGTATGTCGCAAACTAACTACTTCTTGTATTTGCTTCTGTACATCTCTCTCCCCATAACCTCTGACCAGTAAATCATTCCTCATACTCTTCAATTGTTGATGGAAATCTGCATCCCTAACGTTCAACCTAGATGCTCTAAAAACCTGATTCCTAATGACATTATCAAACACATAGGTAGGGTGCATACTTCCTCTGCTTAAAAGATGGTTAACATAACATTCCTTTCTGTACAAGTATGTATATATCTATCTATCTATCTATATATATATATATATATATATATATATATATGCTCCCTTTTTCAATATTTGCTTGAGCATCCAAAAAGTTTATTCTCTCATATGAGAAAACAAATGTAAACCTTAGAAAAGTGGTGGTTGCATTCAAGTACATAAGAAATTCCAAGAACTCCTCTTCTGTACCTGCCCATAAAAAAAAGGTCATCTACAAATCTATGAAAGAACAAAACTTTGTTCTGATATGGGCCACTCAATAAAAACTCATGTTCCCATACAACCATGACAGCGTTAGTGTAGTTATTGGCACAGGACGTGTGCCTGTGCCTGATTAAAGCTTTATAACCTGGAGCCTATCTTGTGTCCTCCTGTTGTTTTTGGATACTTTGCTGTAGTTTTGCTGTGGACACAAGGACCTGCAAACAAGTGTTTTTTTATTGTTCTTGTCAATCTATTTCAAGAAATGGAAAAAAAATTAATAAAATTGTCCATGGTTTGACTGTGGCATATTGTCTACTCAGAGGTGATCTCTGCTTAACATACAAGGCCATGTCAAACCCTGAGCTGTTGGACATGCTCCACTTAAAGAAATCCCAATCCCTCAGAGCCACATGCTCCAGGGATCTAAACCTTGTCATCACAATGAACAAAACATGCTGAAGGGATAGGTTCCTGACCCAGAGACTCCCCATACTATGGAATAGACTGCCCATACATGTCAAGCAAAGCGCCTCCTTGGCCCTCTTCAAAAGGAACCTTGATGATTGGATGGGAGATAGGAAATTCACCCCAGGGATCATGTTAGTCGCCCTGCTAGACAGGGGTCCAGAGATGTAAATATTGTGGGAAGAAATATCCAGGGAATTGTTATGGCTAGGTTTGTATAGGCCCTAGGGCCGATATCCTAGTACCAACCTATGAACCTAAAAATTTCTTTGAGTAAAGAATGGTAAATGCTTACATGACAATGACAGGATAGATTATAAGTGATGTATAATGTTTGTAACTACAGTTGTGTCAATGGTGTCTGTGATGTATAATGTTTGCAATTAAAGTGGTGTCAATGTTTGTTTTTTATTTATATAAATGTAAGATTGCCTGTGTCATACATGATAATTTAATAAAGCTATTTCTTGAAGAAATAAAAGAATGGTAACTCCCCAAGTATTTTACTGGATCTCCACCATTAGGTGGACTTTAACCTGGACTGGTCCTCCTGTACCTCCAACTATCCAACAAATTTTATCAACCTCCACGCCTTCCACCAAGTGATACAATCTCCTACCAGGGTCAACAAGCACAGTAAAAAACAATCTATACTGGACTGGACCCTACAAATAAACCTTCCCTCTGTTACCAAGTTGGGTGTCTCCCTGACAACCTAAGCAATCACAGACCCACCTACCTAATTAGACAGCATATCTAACCACCTAAAAACATAGTTTATAAATATATACATAAAAGAAATTTCTCACCAGAAGTCTTTAAGACACTTCTGCACAAATGTAACTGGTCCCCTCTCAAGTGCCTCTACCTTGACCAGGCTGTAGAATTTTTTAATGACAAATTCATCAATATTCTAAATAATCTAGCCCCACTAAGAAAATGCTGTACTAAATTGAAACATATACCATTGCTCACCAAAGATACGAGGAAGCTCCTTAAACTTAGGTACAAAACCTGGTACCACTACCTTGCTCGGCTGTCATCAATTGCATAACCTAGCAAAAAAAAAAAAAACAAATTATACATGACTTAAAAAATATTACACAACTATGCAAAATTAAGCACCAGAACAGTCTCCAGAAATTCTGGAAAGCCATTAATAGTCTGCTAAGATCAGGTCAGAACATAACTTAAGACCCAACCACTACTAACCCTGTTGATCATACTGCCTCCCAGCTCAGCTCTTACTTCATCAATTCTGTGCTATCCCTGGTACATAATAACAGTAACACCCCTTCATCCTTACCTACACAGACTATAGACAGCCTCAACTCCTTCTCAATTAAACCTATCCAAACTAGCACCATTAAGAAGCTACTGTCTAGACTTAAGCCCTCCTCAAACGCCGCAGACCAACTTCCTAATGAATTCCTCAAAATAGCAACAGATGTCATGTTTTTCCCAATCTCCATCCTAATCAACCAGTCCATTACTGAACAATACATACAAAAACTATAGAAAATCTCTTACATCATCCCTCTACATAAAGGTGGCACATCACAACAGAACTCAAAAACTTATAGGCCAATAGCCGTTCTCTCCCCCTGCGCAAAGATTCTGAAAAAATGCATACATACACAACTACTCCAACATCTGATAAACAACAACTTTCTATCTCCATCCCGGCACAGCTTTAGGCCCAAGTACAGTACAACCACTGCTCTTGTCAGTTTTACCAATTCTGTCAACCAACTTAGAAATGACAGCCTCCTTGTATCTTCCATCTTTCTTAACATGCCAAAGGCTTTTGGTACAGTTTCACATCAAAAATTTCTGAACAAGTTAGCCTCTTTAAACTTGTGCCAATCCACACTATCTTGGTTTCTAAGTTATTTAACTGACCATCAATAGGCTGTAAAATGGCATAATGAACTATCTTCTCTTTTACCTGTCACTGTTGGTGTACCTCAAGGATCCATACTTGGCCCACTACTTTTCACTATTTTCACAAATACATTATTCTCTGTCACTCAAAATGCTACCATCATACAATATGCAGATGACTCCACCCTTATTTGCTCAGCTCCCTTCGTACCTGCACTTCTACAAACAACTCAATTCCTTCAATGACACTGAAAACTATCTTTCTAACAACTTGTTCTCAGTCCTAATAAAACCAAGCTCATGCTCTTTTACTAGTAACAAAGTACAAGACCACCCTCCCCTATTCACCATCTCTTCCTCCAATAATACTATAATAGAAGCAGTGGAACAGACCAAGCTCCTAGGGGTGACCATAAACAACTACCTTAGATTTGACAAGCACTTTGCAATACATATCAAAAAGGAGCACATCAAGCTAGGGTCCCTGTATAGAATAAAGCCCTGCCTAACTGACTCCACCAGAAAGGCCATATCCAGAACTCACCTTCTTTCCACACTACTATACGCTTCCCCAAATTTTACCAACCTTAGAAAAAATGATTTAAACAAATTTGAGTCCTGTTATAATAAAAGAGCAAGATTCACCTCTAACCATCCATATAGAGCCCACCATTGCATTGCTCTGCACCTACTAAAACGGCTTGAACTGCCCAATCTACTAACCGTTAACCAATTAAATTTTACTCGTACCATCTTCCACCATCCAAACAACTGCCCTGCTCTCAAACACCTAGTTTAGTCCTATTCCTGCCCCCGATCACTTAAGGCCCTCCAACAAAAATCTACTAAAAGCAACCAAATCCAATAATAGCTATGGAGATTCCTTATTCTCAAACCAAGTATCTAAATTATGGAATTCCTTACCAAAAGCAATATTAAATACTTCCAACACTTCCAAATTCAAACAACTACTAAGGGAACATCTAACCAATACCTGGCTTTGCTGCTGTACCAAACCAGGCTGAAATATGTCTCAGGTCTGCCTCTAACACTTTCGTACTCTGACTCTCTATCTAACTCTGTTCAGTTTCACCCCTACACTTTTATCCTGATCCAACTTCAGTCCATCTCTTTATTTCCCTGTCACTCATATCATTTAAGTCTCTTTCCTTACAACTATAGTTCATGTTACTATTTCTTTTTCAGGTTTTATTAATGTCATCTCTTATACTGAATTGTATTCTATGCATTATGTATTCTGAATTGTACACTATGTATTATGTACTCTGTTATATACTCCTTTTTTCACATACATTCTTGTTATAAAGTTATTTTTTTATTTTTGACTATTGTTAAACATTATTTCATTTCTGTAAATTTTGTTCTGTGGAGCTTTTCTCCCTGGGCCTCCACTGAAAATGGGCCATTGGCCTATTTGGACATTCCTGGTAAACAAATGTAAAATAAATAAATAAATGAAATTCGCAGCAATTGGTAGAATAGACAGTAAACTCAATGCCCATGGAAATGTATTTCTATTTTCTACTGTGCGATGTTGTGCACTGGCCACCTACCCAGCAACAATCACTTTACAGTGAAGAGTTGTCCTATGTTTGCAACCACAGACTGCCACAACACATACATACAGAGTTTGTCTGCCTGGCAAAATGCTGTGAGCTGAAGGCCAAATCAGAGCACCCAGATGTGTCTCTCTCCATCTCTCTCTCTCTCTACATATATATATATATATATATATATATATATATATATATATATATATATATATATATATATATTAATATGGTAGTGCATAGCTGTAAAGAACCAAACTTTTGCTACCGTAACAAGCACTAACAACCATTAAGATATATTAGGCCCAAAGTAGCAGAATAATACATTATGGCTTTATGTACAATCTGGTGACTGGTAGGTATAAATAGCCATGGACACTTTTGTTATCATACGATGTACTTTAAGGGGAGAACCCTGAACTGCAACTGCTACAACTCACAAAGCTGTCACAGCTCTGCAGATATAATACATGCATATCATCTTGACTCAAAGTTGTATTCACAATAGGTGAACATGTTGTTTCCTAAATAATGTGAAGCTACTTTTGTTTTTCTAGCTTATTATGCTGTTATACATGGAGGTCTGTGAATACTCTCTGAAAATAGTAAAAGAGATAATCTTATTATAATCAGGTTTGCTTTTAAGAACTTCTCTATAACAGGCTTGTTATTACAAGGTTCTTACAAATGATCCTGTGGAGCTATATCATTAAAACATCCCCCCTTACATTGATGGGCATTTCAATGACTCTCAACTTAATGAAAATAACTAGAACCCATTTAACAACCAAAAATGCCAAGTGCTTTGCCTTCAACTACCCTGATTCCCCTAACTTACATAACCCTTCCACAGTGCAATCCTAGTAAACTATATAGCCTTCTGAGAACACATACTCCCCTCTCACTCTCTAAACCTGAATTTTGAGAGCACTAAATCTAGGAATCTGTTCCATACACCTAAAGTCCCCAATCCCTCCCTAATTTTAAAACTCCCCTCCTAGTCCCCAAATCTCAACTCTTCAATCCCTCCCTAAACCTATAACTCCCCTTCCCCTCACTAAACCTACATTTTCCTACCACTCCATGACCCTAAGCCACCTCCCATTAGCAAGTTAGCAGTGTAAGTGAATGACACATACCTGTTCACTTACACTGTTAACTGCTAACTAGTGCACCTTATCAAACACACAGTTCAACCACCAACAAAGTACTATTCGAGCTGCCACAGTTCAACAAAATGCTGCAAAACATACCTTCTACAAAATCAAACTCTGTAAAACCAATGTAACCCAATCCTGTTGTATCATTAAAAATGTCATGCTATTATAGAGACAGAATTTAATGAAGAAATGCATTCAAAATAAATTAAAAAGTAAAAGGTTTAAAGGGGGCATAGTCAGGATCTTTTGAGTGGTATGCCATTTTCCATGATGTAGATCCCCAACTGTAGTCCCTTACCCATACACAGAGGCATAGTTAGGGTGCGATGAAGGGAGTAGTCACCATGAGTACAAGGTGTCGGGGTGCAATCAGCAGATGTTGCCTGAGTGCCAGTGTAGGTCTGCATTCATCTCTAAATGCTGATATATTGCATTTGTAGTCTGGATTTGAGCACCTCAGTACTTCATGTCTGGAATTCAGACTGCAGCATCATGTGTGGAATTCAGACTGTAGCAAACCACTTGCTATATTTCTAGTAGTAAATAATTTGCTACAGTATGAGGGGAAAGGAACTTATTTCTGTTCTTCAAGTTGAGGAGGATACCAGATTGGACAGCACTAGGTAGCAGAATAGCTTACTACACCACTGTTTATACCCCTGGAGAGGACATTTTTTCAATACAGAAAACATCTTCTAAAATGAAATATTAAGAAAAAGAAAGCTGCTATTTAAAGTATTAAGCATATCAAATATACCAGGACTTTTCCTAAACTTAAATTATTTCATATGTGTTTGAAAAAATCAATAAATTATTCTAAAAAAATTGTACACAGTATCATACATATACAATGCTGGTTCTGCCTTTGTAAAACACCTACTACTGACACAATGAAGGCATAAAATATAAAAGGGCACCACAAATAGTTACATTTTACATAGCACATGCTACCACAGAAATGGTACCTAAAGTAAAAGACTGCACAGCTGTAGAACACCTAAGTTAGTTTATCAATAGCCTTAAAAGGAAAAGTGAAAATTAACCCCACGTACAGCAGCTGCTTTAAAAACAATAAAAAGACCAAGATTTCACCAAAGTGAAAATTGGAAGAGCCAAAACTAGTAAAATAAAAATTAAGTGTTCTCTCCCCTTCAGGACTAGAACAGAATATGCAGAAGCAGCTATTTTTTTCCTGACAGCCTTAAGAATGTGTGTTCATTTCCACTTTCAGTTAATCCTTGGGTACTCCTTCCTTTAACAAAGATTGATGGTTGGTTTCCATTTCATAAAACTTTTAAAAATGACTCATTGTTGATATTTTCAAGTCCTTCCCAGTGTTTTTTCAGTATAGTTGACTGATAATCTAGGGTATGTTGTTTCACAGTTTTGTTAATAACCTGGATGTGAAGATTTAACACACTTTGAAATGTTCTAGAGGTCGTAACCTTTAGTACTGAAGTTGTCTGCTTTTTCTTCACACTTCACTCTTTCTGACAGATGTTGTACAAAATGGCTTCTCTGCAAAATGAACAGTAGCCCTGCTCCTTCACACATCTGGCAGTTTATACAGATTATTCTGATACCTCCAGCACTGCATCAGATTTCATCTCGTCCATTTTCTGTCTCTCACTTAGTTTTGTTCATTACTGTCTCACAGTGTACATAACCAGCCATGTTTACAGGGGTACTTGCAGCAAAACCCCCTGACACTGTTATACTGAGAATTAAAGAAATGTAGATTGGGTCACAAGGGGACTTAGACACAGCTGTGGCAGAGCTAACATAATGCAGCCTGCAATATATTCTCAATGGGATTTGTTTGTCTGATCACAGTTTAACTCATTAAAGCCATTCATACTGGACTGAAACACACCTTACCAAAACTTGGATATGCTGTTGTAATAACCCTGGCTAAGTAAACATCTTTAATTATCACACCTTCCCATGAATTGCAATATATCTCAATGGTATACCGTAGAATCTCAGAACTTACACTGTCTTTTCATGTATCAAAACCTGTCTAGAATACTTGAAATTATATGTATTATAAATTCATTATTAGTGCAAAAATGTACTTTGTGATACAATAGCTGTGCTGTTTGTTCTACACTCCTGTACCTAATTAATTAATTCATTATTCTTTATGTATTTGTATAATTTTACCACCATTGTACTTTTTTTATGTATTACTGTGGAGCTTTTCTCCCCGGGCCTTCGCTGAAAAAGGATAGAATGTCCAATTGGACTTTCCCGGTAAACAAATAAAAAACAAAATAAATAAATGTTTTTTTAATTTACCCTCAAGGATTAGTGATAACAATATAAAAAAGGATTAGTGATAACAGAAATAGTGATATTTATTATAATGATAGAAGAGCCACAGCAGAAAGCTGTTCAGAAGAATCCAGTCTGGTCTATACCTCTATTATGAAATTATTTCAACAGATCTCTCTGTGATTATATAGACCCTATCCACTTGCCACAGTGCTGAGTGATTTCCTGACAAAAGCTTCCTTAAAACACATAAACCAACTCGAAATTCAAACTCTTCATTTTGCAAGTTCAGTAGTAAGAATAGCACAGGTACCACCTGTTATAATCAACATTCGAAGAAAACATTATTTGTAAAAGGGAACTTTAGATCATCTAAACAAATTAATACCTTAATGCATGAAAACATGTGACAATACTGGAGGATGCTTTTAAGATATGAAGGGGATCCACTTGATGTAACTGCTGCTTTCTTGTTCCACTACAACCACTCCTTTTATCTCTTGGAGGCTTCTATATGCATTTATGTTGACTTACAATAATTTTATCTGGAGATGGTTTATACTGCAATGCTCCACCATCTTTTCTGTGTACTAATGTTTCTTTAAATAAGCTCACACATGCTATCTTACCCCACAGTCACTACTCTTCATTGTCTACAAGGCTTCTGTAACAAGACACTTGCATGGGAGCATGTCAGTGTGCCGAGGGGAATTTAGGTGTGTGCCAAAAGATGTTTTGCCAAAAGCACTTTTACCAATAGTGGAGGCCTTCCATTTTACCACTGTAAGATGAAGCGTTTATACTTTATTTGCTTTTTGCGTTGTAAGTTTTAAATATAAATGCATAATCTTCTGTTGCAATAGGTACTAAGCACTTTAACAGCAAGGAGCACTTTAAATATTTAATTATCAATTACGTTAGCTAATTGATTGATTGTTTGGCTTGACCGCCAAAAAGTTCTGTATAAAACAAATGCTTTTTTCACTGTAATTACATCTGAAGAAGCATAGTTATCCTTGCAAATAAAGACGTTTCTGTGTTACAATGGAGGTTTATTTCCAAGTGGTGATTCCTTCTGCATCTGTTTTCATTTTACCACTGTTGTGTGATGGAGTTGGTTTATTCAAGTTTTGGGGATGGGGGGTGAAGGCCTGCAAAAAGTGATTTACTCCGAGTTTCACCAAAAGTGCTTTTGGTGAAACTTTTTCAGAGTTTTTGCATTTTGGGAATATGTAGTTGTGTGATCAGCATGATTCCCCTTGCATTGCTGATATACTGCATCCCTTCTTTTCCTGTTGTGTTCATAGGTTCATAGGTTCATAGGTAGGTACTAGGCTATCTGCCCAAAGGTCAGCAAGAAAAGAACACTGTCAGGGTAAGGTATCACCTCCCAAAAAATGCACAAATCCAAAACCAGAAGAGGATGATACTCCACAACAAACGAAGCAAAACCAGATGAATGAAAAGACAAGTCCTTTATTCGAATAAGTAAGCGCTTTCACGTTGCTTGGAAAGCTTCATCAGACTTCAACAAACCATACAATTTAAATCAACTTATATATAAGTAAAACACCAATGAAAAACACATTAGCAAGTCACATGTAAGTTACAAAAATACATCATTTCCTTTCCATAAAAATTATATAAATATATCATAAAGATCTCATGTTAATAAATGAATAGTAGCAGTAAAATATTAAAACATACTAAAACACATATTGCATAGTGAGACTTATTACTACTGTTTTAATGTTTCAAAGGTTTATCTAATAAAAATGGTCTCAATGAAAATTTATCATTGAGACCATGACCTTTATTCGCAGATAGCTTAATAATACATTTTGCCTCAGCTTTTTCTGTCTTATTGCCAATATTACCAAGTCTTTCAGTCTCTGTTAACTGTCCTATTACTAAAAATCTAAAGGCATGTGTGGTGTCATTTTGTAGTACATGCTTGGCTAGGGCATTCCCTTCATTCTTTCTATGTATAGCATACAAATGCTCTCGTATCCTTTCTCTTAAGGTTCTATTAGTCTTTCCTATATAGAAACAATAACATTTTATGCAGGATGCTAAATAAATCACCTTTTCTTGACTTACAATCAGCGTATTCATTAAACTCCTATTTAACACCAGTATCTGGATGTATAAAAACATTAGATTTCATTATATATATATATACACTGTTTGCAAGAGCAACATGCAAATGTACCCTTTCTCTTAGAGGAGATCTTATTTTTAGGCACTCTCTCATAACAAAGCATACGTTTTAAAGATTTAGTATTCTTATAGCTAAAGGATGGTTTTTCACCCACTAAGTCTTTTATACCATCATCTAACTGTAAAATGTTCCAATGTCTCTTAATAATGTTGACAATAGAAGTATTGTTATTAGTAAAGGGTATCACTAGTCTCCTCTTATCATTATTCCTCACTATAGGTCTCTCATCTATGCTGCCTTGTTTTTTAATAAAAGAACGTCCTAGATGTGTACGTTCAAAAGTATCCAATGAACGCATATCTCTATTGCAATAGCCTCTATGCCTAAAATCACTTTCTATAGTTTTTAATGCATCATAGAAAACCAAATCATCACTAGTTATATTAGAAAAATGTTTCACTTGATTACTCACAATGTTTTTGTGTATATGGGGAGGGGGTGCATGCTACTTCTGTGAAGAATAGCATTCTTCCTACATACCTTCCTAAATACTTCTGTTTCTAGAGTATTGTCTTTTTTCCTCAATGTCACATCTAAAAAATCAATTGTATTTTGTGAATACATTTCAGTCAACCTAAGAAATGTGGTAGTTCCATTGATATATAGAACAAACTCTTTTAGGAGCTCTAGTGTGCCTCCCCAAATTAAAAAAAGATCATCAACAAAACGTTTGTAATATCTTATAGAAGTGGAGTAAGCCAAATGTTCTAAAACATACGTATTCTCCCAGTATGCTAACACAAAGTTAGCATAAGAGTTTGCACAAGATGTGCCCATAGCTACTCCTTTAATTTGAAGGAAGTATTCATTGTTAAAGGTAAAAACATTGTGACAAAGAACCATTTCTAACAGCATTGTGAGTTTAATAACTTGATTGTTGCTAAGTCCTTTGTTTAACAAATATAACCTTAAGAAATCTATCCCTACATCATTGGGTATGCAGGTGAAAAGAGAAACAATGTCTAGTGTTACCATATAATATGTAGTTTCTAGAATATTGTTCTCATTGAAAGGTGCTAGTGTTTCCAAGAACTGTTTTGTATCATGTAATATAGATCTAGTAGATTCCACGACTGGTCTCAAGTTTTTTTCTAGAAAAATAGATATTGTCTCAGTTAACCAGCCTCTGCCAGATACTATTGGTCTAAGCGGAGGATTATGTGTGGTCTTGTGTACCTTAGGTAAACCTCTAAATTACTGGTATCACAGGTTTCTCTATCAAAAAATATTTGTAAAGTTCTTCATCAATAATCCCACACATCAACATGTCATATAAATCTGCATGTACTGTTTGTATTAACTTATCTAGATCTGACATGCTCAGTCTCTTATAAGTAGTAGTGCCTGAGAGCATTTCTAACATAGTATCATGGTAGTAGCCGGTATCTAGAAGTACTGTAGCTCCCCCTTTATCAGCTTGTCGAATGACTATACTAGTATTGTTCTTTAAATCATGAAGGGCTAACTTCTCTTCCTTGGTGATATTGTAAAAATCAAATTTTATATTGTCAGATTCAAAAAACTTCAACAAATCATCACTGCAAACTCTTTCAAAACTTTCCAATAAAGGATGTATAGCAGGCATATAAGTAGAAGGTTTTTTAAAAGACATAACATCAGTATTAAAAACATTGTTGCCAAACTGTAAACCAAGTGCAATATTTCTAACAAAACATTTTATATCAACAATTAAATCACTTACATCAGTCCCCTGAGAGGGAATGAAGAACAAACCTTTGTTCAAAATCTTTCTTTCATTGTCCATAAGCATGTGACTGGAAAGATTAATAATCAAGCCTGGTTACAGTTTTGAAAGTTTTTTTCTGAAGTTCTAACTGGCCTCCTGATATCTTCCTTTTCCTGGTTGTTTGGGGACTCCAATTGCACCTCATCTCCTGTCGAAAAGGGAGTGGAAAACGAAGATAAGTGTCATTAGATTCAGCTGAAACAGTTCCACTTGCTGAAACAGGAGTTTTTCTTCTCACTACAGGTGCTGACATGGTAGTTGTATTTAAAACATCAGAGTTCACTGTATTCACACTGGAGCATTGTTCACTGACTGCTGCTTCTACCTGAGAAGAGGAAACAGGCATGGAAGGAGTAGGAGCAGATAAAGTGTTACGCTCAGAGAAAGGCATTTCAATGTTAGTACGCGTCACAGCATATGTTGTCCTGGCGGATTCTCTCGGCCAGGAGAAGACGTTCCCCCTCGACAAATCCATACAGTCTCTTTCTAATTTCTTCTTTTTTGCCAATAATAACTTATTATCCAGTGCTTGCATTGTAGTCGCTATATCAGAAAGAAAATCTTTCTGTGTGTTGGTAAGGGCTGCAGTCAGTTTTTCTTCTAAAGCTATAGCTTCTTGCTGAAGTTCCAACTCTATTAAAGTATATTGTTCAATAAGTAGTCTCATGTAGGCATAGCTCGTATCTAAATTAAGTTGCTGCCACTTAGACAAAAGTTCAGGATAGGCAGAGCCAAAAGTAGGCATTTTTAACAAACGAAGACCTCTAGGGTCAACTTTAAAATTAATGCATGCCTCCATATGTCTTTTTTTCCACTGGGCATTCTTAATTTTACTGAGGTTGTCCTCGAGCTTTCTCATTGTTTGTAAAACATCTACATGCCAATCAGTATCTCTGTGTGTAGAGGCTGCTTTTGCTAATTCAGCATAAGACAGTTTTAAAAGTGGATTAATACCTTCTGTGAAGATTTCTGTAAGACCCAAAGATCTGGATTCAAGTAACACATTGCTGGTTTCTTCTGTCATGTCCCTTCAGTGAACAAAGTAGCAAAGTTCAGCAAGAAAAGAACACTGTCAGGGTAAGGTATCACCTCCCAAAAAAAGCACAAATCCAAAACCAGAAGAGGATGATACTCCACAACAAATGAAGAAAAACCAGATGAACGAAAAGACAAGTCCTTTATTCGAATAAGTAAGCGCTTTCACGTTGCTTGGAACGCTTCATCAGACTTCAACAAACCATAACATTTAAATCAACTTATATATAAGTAAAACACCAATGAAAAACACATTAGCAAGTCACATGTAAGTTACAAAAATACATCATTTCCTTTCCATAAAAATTATATAAATATATCATAAAGATCTCATGTTAATAAATGAATAGTAGAAGTAAAATATTAAAACATACTAAAACACATATTGCATAGTGAGACTTATTACTACTGTTTTAATGTTTCAAAGGTTTATCTAATAAAAATGGTCTCAATGAAAATTTATCATTGAGACCATGACCTTTATTCGCAGATAGCTTAATAATAAATTTTGCCTCAGCTTTTTCTGTCTTATTGCCAATATTACCAAGTCTTTCAGTCTCTGTTAACTGTCCTATTACTAAAAATCTAAAGGCATGTGTGGTGTCATTTTGTAGTACATGCTTGGCTAGGGCATTCCCTTCATTCTTTCTATGTATAGCATACAAATGCTCTCGTATCCTTTCTCTTAAGGTTCTATTAGTCTTTCCTATATAGAAACAATAACATTTTATGCAGGATGCTAAATAAATCACATTTCTTGACTTACAATCAGCGTATTCATTAAACTCATATTTAACACCAGTATCTGGATGTATAAAAACATTAGATTTCATTATATATATACACTGGTTGCAAGAGCGACATGCAAATGTACCCTTTCTCTCAGAGGAGATCTTATTTTTAGGCACTCTCTCATAACAAAGCATACGTTTTAAAGATTTAGTATTCTTATAGCTAAAGGATGGTTTTTCACCCACTAAGGCATTTATAAGCCTAGCCAGAATGTGTTGGCTTTCACTGCCTCCTTAGATTAGTTCCCTGTGCCTCTGTCCAGCAGAGCCACTGAAGTGATCCCCGGGGTAAACTTTCTGTTTCCCATCCACTCGTCAAGGTTTTTCTTGAAGAGTGTTAGCGAGGAGCTCTGCCTAATGTAGATTGGAATGTTGTTCCAAAGCATGGGAAGTCTCTGGAACAGGAATCTATCCCTCCAGCACGTCCTATTTATTGTTGTGGTGAGGTTTAGATTCCTAGAGCGTGTGGCTCGAGGGGATATGGTTTTCTTTCTGTGGAGCATGCCCATCAATTCTGGGTTGGACATGGCCATGTATGTCAGGCAAGAGATCACCTCTGAGTAGGCAGTATGCAACCAAGTACAGCTGGAATTTCTTCAGTCAAGCTCCATAGGGCATCCGTTTGAGGCCAGTGATCTTCTTGGTGAGGTACTTCTGTGGTCTTTCCAGCTGTTGCAGGTGTCTTGTAAGGTATATCCCAAATGGGCGTTGTACTCTATGATGGGTCTGATGAGTGATGAGTAGAGGGGCACAATGACCTCTTCTGATCTGGATGTGAACCCTTTTGTGATTAGGTGGGCCACATAGAAGGATTTTCTAACCACTTTGGCAATGTGATTATCAAAGGAGAGATTACTATCTACTTGGGTCCCCAGATCCCTTATGTTTTCTGTATTTAGCGGACTACCACATATGTGGTAACTTTGTGGGTACTTTGTTTTTTCCAAAGGGAATGACTATGCACTTTTTGGCATTTAGCTTGAGGCCATGATTTTGACACCAGGTATCCGTCTCAGTGAGACCCTTTTGGAGGATGTCTGTGTCAGCTGGAGAGTCAATTATAGCCCCTAGTTTGCAGTCGTCTGCAAACTTGGTCAGCCATAGTCCTCCTTTGCTTGCCTGTACCTCTGAGAAGTATATGCCGAACAGGAGGGGTCCTAGGACTGAGCCCTGGGGAACATCACTTGTAACCGGTTTAGAGTCGGACCTAGCTCCCACAACTCTCACCATGTGGGTTCTGTCCGTGAGCTAGTTGGCAACTCATTTTGTGACATAGGGGTTTATGTTCAGGCTGGTGAGCTTGTCTATAATACCAGAATGAAGAATGGTATTGAAGGACTTTGCAAGGTCTAGGTAGGCTGTGTGTACCACCTTTCCCTCATCTATAGCCTTGGTAGCTGTCTCAAAGAAGTCCACCAGGTTTAGGAGACATGATCTGCCCTTAACAAAGCTGAACTGAGTAGGGTCCAGGGTTTGGAGGTTCCCAGTGTCTCTATTAATGAGTTCCATAATGATGTGCTCCATAGCCTTGCAGACCAAGCTAGTCAGGCTTATAGGGTGATAGTTCCTGGGGTCTGTTATGGCTCCACCTTTGTGGAGCAGAATAACTGCTGCTGTGTGTCACTCTATGGGTATGTAGCCTGTGGAGAGGCTGAGTTTGATCAGTGTGTTTAGGTGAGGGGTTAGTTCGTCTTTGAGCTCATGTAGGACGCAGCCTGGGACACCGGCTGGTCCCATTGATGCTGTGTTTTTGGCTTTGGAGTGGGCTGTTTTAACCCAAGTGTCTGTGATTTCAGGGGCTCTACATTCTTCTGGTATGGTTATGGGCCCTTTTGGAGGTGAGAGAGGGGGTAAAGTTTGCACTAAACCTGTCTGCCAGGACGTTGGCGATATTGGTCAGTTCAGTGTATTTTGTGCCATTCTGCACTATCTGAGAGCAGATCTGAGCATTGCCACTTAGATTCTTGACATAGCTAAAGTATGCCTTGTGGTTATCTTTGGAGTCCTTGGCAATTTTTCTTTTGAAGCTCGCCTTGGATGATTTTATGAGGTATCGTAGTTTCTTGCTGATACTGATCAGGGATGTTTTCCTGTCTTGGGATTTTACTCTTTTCTGTACTAGTTTCCTCCTTCTATTGTATAGTTTGTTTATGGCAGGGGTCCACCAGACTGGTTTCCTTTTCTTGGAGGAGTGAGTCTTGGTTTTGCTTGGGATAGCACAATCCATGCATTCTTGTAGGTGCCCATAGAATGCATTAGTAAAGGATTTTGCAGCTTGGACAGCATTATCCTTTAGCATGGGGGCTTTGAAACTTTCCACCTTGGTCTTAAGTAATGTGAAGTTTGCTTTTAAAAAGTTTTTCACGGTGGTTTCCTTGTCTGGGGGTGGGGGTGGAATGTGGATATCCAAAGTGATTTGTTTATGGTCAGATCTAACCAGTGAGGGGTTGACCTCCGGTATGGAATACCGGTCACTCATGTTGGTGATGACCAGGTACAATATGTTGTCACCTCTGGTGGAAGTTTTGACCAGTTCATTAAGGCATTTGAGTTTATAAATTTTAGGAAATGTTGGGCAAGGGAGTTAGTACTTGAGTAGTTCTCCTAGTTAACATTTGGGTAATTGAAATCACCCAATATTAGGGTGTTTGGTAGGACCTTTATGTTTCCCAGTGTTTCCAGAAATACGGAATAGGGGTCCTGGGACATGGTGGGTGATCTGTAGCAGGCTACAATTTGAATTGCAGTTTTGTCCTTTGTTAGTTGCACGTGGATGATCTCTAAAGCATCGTGCTGTGCCACTAACCTGGAGGTGTGGGTATCCTTGATGAATATGGATACGCCCCTGCCTTTTGTATTTTGGTCCAGGTTCTATGGCTGAAATGTATGGTATGAGTTGTAGCCTGGTAGTGCTGGGGTGCTCTCTGGAGCCTTAAACCAGGTTTCTGTTACTGCACATATATCAATTTTCTCCATACTGAGGAGTGCCTCAAGTGAGTGCATTTTGAGGTTTAGACTTCTGGCATTGAGTAGAATTACCCTCAGTTTTTTGTTACTTGTGCTATTTACAGCGGTGGGTTTGTCTTTTGAGCCTTGCTTAAAAAAGGCACTATGGGGGTGGCAATAGCCTTGGCCAGCATTCCAAAGCCTAAGGGTGACAGGTGCAAGCCATCTCTAGCGAAGCAACATGGCTTGTCGAGCATGTCATCCCAGGCGGACAGACTCTGGATCCCCTTTGAATGACACCAGAAACTTAGCCAATTGTTGAAATTGATAATTTTTTTTCTTTATACCATGGTATCGTTCGTGGTGAGGGCAGGATGCTACTCAGGGTCAGGGTCATACCGGCATGGGCTACGTGATCAGAGAACTCTTCCATGTCTCTTTTCATGTAGTCCAGGGAGGTATGGCTCAGGTCATTTACACCAACATGGACAATGACAGAGTTGTATTTGTACTTGTTCTGGAGTGACCTGAGTGCTTGTGTTATGTGGCGGATCCTGGCCCCCGACAGGCAGCTAACAGTAACCTTCTACTTATTCAGCTTAGTGAGTGGGACATCAGTGTGCCTGACTATAGAGTCACCTATTACTAGTATGTTGGGTATGTTATTTTGCCTTAAGGGCTGTGATTGCATGGCACACTGGTTTTGTGAAGTATGTGTTTCATGGTTTGTGTTGGGGTGTGGAGGTTGCTTGGATGTCTGCTTTGGAGGTCTCTGTTGCTTTTGCAGATTTTTATTTAGAGCCTCTGAGTATGTTTTCATGTATTTTTTGCCGGTGCTGGTTTAATGGATCTATGTGAGACTGGTGGTGTGATGCAAGTATTTCCCTTCTCTTCTTGACTGTTTGATCCAGTCTTGGGTTGAGAGAGCTTAGCCTCCAGTTTGGCTGTATAATTGCATCTCTCGCATGTATTAGTGTTTGGTGGTAGGAGGAGAGGGTTGTGTGTGTACATGAGGCAGTTGTAACATTGCCTCAAAATGCCCAGATTTACCAGTTGGACTGGAGAGTACACCTGAAACTGCCCTTTGGACATGCCTGGATAGGTACAGTGAACTGTTTTACTGAATGGCTGGTAAGGTCGAATAGACACGTTTGCATGCACCAAAGTATGACTTACCCTCATTTCTTTTTACCATTTGGATAACACAACCCTCTGTTGCACGCATTTGATGAGCTTGATCTGCTTTTCTCTGAAATGCCACTGGAAATGGGTGTAATACACCAAATGTTAGGCTTATATAGGCCCTAGGGCCAATAGCCTAGTACCTACCTATGAACCTATATGATTGGATGGGAGATAGGAAATTCACCCCGGGGATCACTTCTGTGGCTCTGCTCGACAGTGACACAGGAAAATAATTTTCTTGGGTGGCGAAAGCCAGGGTACCTTTGGCTAGGCTTATATAGGCCCTAGGGCCAATAGCCTAGTACCTACCTATGAACCTACCTATGAACCTATGAAATGTGGCCATATCAGTGCCCCGCATACATGTGTAACCTTATCTTCTTCTATCTCCATTCCTTTAGCTTTAAACACCTATTGGCTCTTGGCAGTTCTCATGCACTGTGAGCTGCCAGAGTATAAACTCTGTAGTAATGTGCTTATTTTTCATCTTAAAAGTTAAAAAAAAATGGTACCTTGTAGATTAAAGGTCGGTGCGTTTATGTTATTGGTGTTGATTTATTCAAATACCATCATCTCCTAAGAAAACATTACATTTATTTTCAAAGCCTAAAGGGCATTTAAATGACAAGAAGAATATAATTTGAAACATCTGGAATAAAACTTTAGAGGCAAACGAATGGCACATCAAAGCTGTAGTGTTGCTTATAAGGCTTAAGTGGAAGGTCTTAATGATCAACTTCCCCCATCAACAAAAGAAGCTGATACAAACTAGTCCGTAGGATGCCATTTGAAAGTAAACTTATCTGCTTCATTACACATTTGTAGGTCAAAGGTGTAAGAAGGTATTTAAGCAAAAAAGAAAAAAAAAACATACTCAGTTTGACTAATTGTTAAATTTACTATGTTGGAAATTCTACCACTTACTGAAATAAAAAGATGTCTGACATCTGCTTCTGAATGCCAATTATCATTTTTGTTTCATAGTCATGAACTAAGGGATTGCAGTTTAGCCTCCCCTTAACACATCACAAATGATCTTGCTCCGCTCGAACTGCAGGAAAAATATATATTTTAATGTAAAGTGCTGCTTGTATGCATTACTCTACTGTTCCATAATAGCGAGTGGGAGCAACTAATAATTTATTCAGGCTTTTCAACTTTGATCAAGTAACTGTCATTACAGTGAAATCTTATGGGCCAGATTCCAAAAGAGTTGCTTTCAGTGCAACTCTGCCCTGATTCTGAAAGACCAGCTCTCACTGTAAGTGACTTATTGTAGTATAAGGCCTATCTGTAAACAGGCTTCCTACAGGGACCAGAATACAAAGCACTTGCTCTCGGCCTGCTCTCAGTGTAAGTGGTCAACTGCACTGACAGCAAGTCTTTTGGAATTGGGGCCCATGCTTTCAAGAATACTTATTATTACAGCAACAAAGACAGTAGATCAAAGCAAATGCATGGAAGTCAGACATTGCCCTAATAAGTACAGGTGTGTGTATACACAGCATGAACACAGATAGTAGATGCTCAGATAATAAGATCACTGCTATTAGACTTCACTGTATGAATGAAAAATATATGGAGGGCAACATCGGTGCCCTGGTCTGATTTTCAGAAATCGATAGTGGTGTAGGAATTTGGTCGAGTTTGATATCCTTTAAAAGCAGACTAATTATTGTAAATGTTGCACTCCTTATCACATTCTGTTCTCTTCTAGTGCCCAGGAATTGGAAGAATAAAAAAGAGCAGCAATAGCACATCAGATGGCCAAAAGGCAGCTAACTAGCCATGCGATCCTACAAAAACATCTAATTTAAAGCATACAAAGACAAATTGGAAAAAAAAGATACAGAAATGCCAAAATAGACTTCCAACCATAAATCTGAGGATGATGAATGAAAAATGCCTACACATTAGAGCACTTTTCTCATTGTAAATCTGGTAAACTAAGCATACCAATACCTACGACTTAAATTATTAAATAATATGAGTGGTCAACAATCTTTGAAGTGTGTAACAGGTACGAAGCTCACTATATTTAAAGATGACTAGGCCCAAAATACACGCAACACCAGAGGAACAAGGGAGGGCTCTTATAAGAACATAGAAACATAGGGACAATACTAGAAAAGTGATCACACGTGTCTTAAGATGCTTAGCCATTAACACATTCAAGCAGGCATACATAAAAGTCCTTGCCACTCTTTTCAAGTAGGTAACACTGCTCATCTCCCAGATTTAACAGGCCATAACTTATAACCCTGGTGTAAATTTGTGTCTACCCATCCAGTCATCCAGACTAGCCTTAGAAGTAGCAGAGTACTTTGTTTGACCTGTAGTAGCAACTTAATTCATAGGCTAGGAATACAATGAGGTAGGGATCTAGCCCTCCGGCAGCAAGGCCCCTAGTGTGAGTGATTGCACAGCCACTGATTTTGTGAAGAAACAGAAGGACAAGTAGGACTGGGTCTTTCATGATTTGAAAAGTGAGACACACCTCAGAGCAGCCAGGAGGCTACTGTATAAAAAAGAGAGTTGCACTAATCTATCTGGATAGTTACAGGATTTAGGGCCTTTAATTTTCTTAGTTAGAAATCTCTGGGGCTTTTCCATTTCAACAATATGCTTGGATTTATACATACCAAAGGAGTATTGTATCAGACGATGAGAGTAATAAGCAAAGAATACAATGGTAGGATAATTTCCTTAGATCCTGCAGATATTCACTTGAAAATTAACCGGGTCAGACAGAAGGATTTCCTACTGTGGTGGAACCCTAATGATCGAATAAGAGTGACAGAGAGCATTCTTCCCATAAGTGGTAAGGTCTCTTATGAGTGTATCTGTCTTAAGAAGAATACCATTTATAACATATAAGGTGTAAGCAGCATTAATTTTTTGCATTTCACTTGTGAGACTGTTGTCAGTACACCAGCTTTGCTAGAGCTGTTCAGTTATCAGTGGATAGTTGTGTAACCATACCCAATTTGCATTCATCAGCAAATATGGTCAACCACACTTTTGAGGTATTTACTTGGGTACCTGCAAAGTAAATGTCAAATTGGAAAGGACATAGCATTGATCCTTGTGATACCCCACTAGCTACAATTTTACATTCAGAGAGGGCACCACCAGATTTCACAATTTGAGATCATGTGGACAGCTAATTTGCAATCCAGAAGACAGTGTATGGTTTTACATTAAATTTTGCTAATTTAACAATAATACCAATATGGCCAGGTCAAGATAAGTGATGCACATAGAGTGACCAATATCCACCCTCTCCGTACCCTTTTCCAAAAATTGACTAGGTTCAAAAGACAGGGCCTGCCCTTCACAAAACCAAACTGATTAAGGTATGGGTTAATTAAGTTGTCTATGTCTGCATAAATGAGTTTTGCTATGATATGTTCCAAGACTTCACATATAAGGCTGGGGAGGTTAATAGACCACCCTTGTGTAGTAACATTTATCTAGTACAGTAGCTATTCTATAGGCATCAGGCACAACACCTGTGAATAGACTGAGACTGTACAGTGTAAGTACATGCTCATATAGTGCATGCTTCCCTCTGATGGGAGTGTAGCTTAGCATGTTGTCTGCTCCCATGGAAGTATTATTTTTAGCTTTTGCAGGGACTGTAAGAGTTGTTCCAAGGTGATTTCAGGGGAAACTACATTTTCAAAGATAGTGGTAGAAATAATATGGGGGCAGGATAAAGTTAGCACTTAATTTGTCTGCTATCCTTGAGATCAGAATGTGTAATATTATATGGATGTGTGTAATGTGTAATTATTATATGGATGAGCTCAGTGCAGTTATTGTTTTTCTTTCGGCTTTTCCCGGTTAGGGGTCGCCACAGCAAAACTCCGGTCCACTAATGATTGGCAGTCGATTTTTATGGTGCCGAGGTGCCAGCCCAATGCCCAAACTTCAACGAAGGCACACCCATTCACGCATGTCTTTCAAATGCCACTCGACCGTGGGGAGGACATACAGACTCCACACAGAAGGTGCTCCAGCCGAGAATCGAACAGGAGAACCTCTTGTTGTGAGGTGACAACACTACGGCTGCACCACTTCGGATGAGCTCAGTGCACTGTTGGAAGTTATTCCTTAATTTCCTAACATAGACGAAAGACTTGTAGTTTCCTTTGGTATCTGTAGTGACCCTAAACTCATACTGTGTTTTACATTTTTAATAGTCTGTTTAAGTTCCTTGCTGACATACTTCAGTGTAGTCCTGAGGTGGGAGGGGTGGGAATTTCTTACAGCGTTTCATTATTTTCCTTCTTTTATAATACAATTTATTAACATGGGAAATCCAGGTTTATTCCTGAATTTATTATTATACTTAGAATGGAGAGGTACTGATTTTTCTGTGCAGCTATTTTGGCCCTAATAAAAGCAGAGCTGAGCACAGCAGCCCTCTTATTTGGATCAATTTTTGGAGATTGTTGGGAATATCCATAGATCCTCTACAAGCTAAAATAAATTTGCCCTGGAGAAGTCCAGAAAGATGGCTGCTCTCATTTTGTGGCTGTGAGATACTGCTAAGTCTGACAGACAGGATGACTGATCTGTGGTGAGATTTAACCAGGAATGTAGAGGTGCAGGAGGGTACAGGTAGAGGCTAGATTTGTAAGGACCATCTCAAAGATAGTGGAGCCGATAGCATTCATTCATTCATTCATTCATTTATTTATTTATGTATTTACACACTTATTAAATAAGTATGTACTCTGGTCCAAGGACACTTTTAGGCATAATCCAGGCCAAAAAGGCACACATTTATTAACAATATTCTTAGATGATATATGGATCAGCTTAAATCACCATTACTGTAACATTTGTATCTACAATAGAATACAAGAGGTTAAGCTCATGTATACAAAATAATTTAGCGAAATCTAAAATTCATAGACTTCATAGAAATTTCAAGGTAATTTGCACCTTGCCAGTACTCATCCTTAGGCCATGCCCCCTTTCTCTAGGATGGTTAGGCCAGGCAAGCCAGGGGTGATTTTTTGGGTACCCATCCAATCATCTTGTTCCTAGTGGAAGGATGACTGTGTATCCCACTACTTAATCTGCAGCAGTCTACTCCAGAGGTGAGGAAGGGGCTGAGAGATGAATCACACTTTATTTGCTGGCAAAGATTTACGTCCCTGGTCTGGTATTTGTGGAACTATTAGACTTGTGGAGATGCAAGAAATCGCGGACAACTTGGTCTGTAATAGCATAGAAGGCAAAGCACAGATCTCCTCTCAAGAGTCTGTAAGACACAGAATAAAGGGACAGTACTTCCAGTCTCTTTTGATAGCTTGGCTCTTTAAGTCAGTGATACTCATAGCTAGAAATTACTGGGATCTTTCTAATTGTTTGATATGTCCAGTGAGGTTTATCCTGAAGTGGATCTGTAATTAATAATTGGTCTAATCAAAGTTCAATAAAAGTGAACAATGACCTCTTTAGATCTGATTGATATTCCTTTGGCAAATAGCTGTGCCAAGCAGAAGGATTTTTTTTACTACTGTCACATGATGGTCAAAGCAGAGGGAATTATCACCCCATGATCCAAGGTCCTTAACGGCATTTTCATTTTAAAGTGGGATATTTTCTGTGCTCTATGCTAAAGAGTGGGGTTTTCTACCAAAGGTGACCATGTTGCACTTTGTTTTATGCAATTAATGTGAGAACATTTTCAATACACAAGTTATTAAAGTGTGTAAGTTCATGCTGAAAGGTTAGGATAACAGTGAGGGAGGAGGGGGGCAACTTAACAGTAACTCTCAGTTTGTAGCTGTCTGCAAACTTAGTCAGAGGAATTAATTTCCAGGTTTAAAGATCAGAAAAATAAAAGCCAAAAAGGAATAGTTCCAGCCCTGAACTCTGGAGGACACCAGTGAATAACTTCATACTTTCTGGTGAGGCACCTGCCACTCATACTAAATGGGTTCTGTCTTTTAGCCAGTTTTCAATCCATCTTACCACAGAGGGATCTATTTTTAAAGTTTTAAGGTTACTTGAAATGCCAGCATGGGATATGGTGTCAAACATTCTGGCCAAGTCAAGATATGCTTTGTGAACAGCATGGTCATTGTCAATAGCCTGTGTAGCCCTCTTAAAGAAGTTAACCCAATTAAATTCCTGGACTTGTTCTTGCACTGACCCTACTTAAACTCTTCCCACACTACAACCTACCCCTCCTTAATCTTACTTTATTTTCTAGCCTGCATCTTTGCAATCAAGAGGCCTATGGCCCCAAAGTGATGTCATATTTTCATACCGCTGCATGTTCTCAATCTGTAACATTTATTTAACAAACCCAAAGTGATGTTATATTTTCATACCACTGCATGTTCTAAATCTGTAACTTTTATTTAACAAACCCAAAGTGATGTTATATTTTCATAACGCTGCATGTTCTCAATCTATAACTTTTATTTAACTAACCCAAAGTGATGTTATATTTTCATACTGCTGCATGTTCTAAATCTGTAACATTTATTTAATGAACCCAGAGTGATGTTATATTTTCATACCGCTGCATGTTCTCAATCTGTAACATTTATTTAACAAACCCAAAGTGATGCTATATTTTCATACCACTGCATGTTCTAAATCTGTAACTTTTATTTAACAAACCCAAAGTGATGTTATATTTTCATACCGCTGCATGTTCTAAATCTGTAACATTTATTTAATGAACCCAGAGTGATGTTATATTTTCATACCGCTGCATGTTCTAAATCTGTAACATTTATTTAACGAACCCAAAGTGATGTTATATTTTCATACCACTGCATGTTTTAAATCTGTAACATTTATTTAGTGGTTATGTGTAGGATACTGTTGTTTTTAGGATTTGCATTTTTCTTTACCATTTATCAAGTCTTGACCAGTGGTACATCATACTATATATTTGTTAATCCTTTATGTTAATTTAGTTTTAAATATTGATGTTTGTAGTATTTGCTATACTTCATCTTTTATTATGTATTTAAACTTTGGAGCTTTTCTCCTCGGGTCTCCACTGAAAAAGGGCAACTGTCCAGTTGAACTAACCCAGTCAACAAATGCCATATAAATAAATGAATAAAATAAATTATGCAGGATCTTCTCTTTGCAAAGTCAAACTGCTAAGGGTCGAATCTAATGGCATTTTTAATATCATACTCTGTAACATCAGTCGCAATATATTCTGAGGCTTTGCAGATGAGACTATTCAAGCTGATGGGTTCATAATTCTCAGAGATGATGATAGGGCCTCCTTCATGGAGTGGGATCCCCACTGTGGCAAGTAAAATGTCATCCACAAAACCTTTAGCTAAATGTATGATAAACAGTTTGAGGAGTGGCTGTGCCAGAACATGCTTAGTTCTGTTTATCAAAAAAAGTAAATTATCAGGCCGCATGAAAGAAGTATTTTCGGTTTTAGAAAGCACCTTCAATATATTTTACTTTTTGATAATAGGGTGTTTAAGAAATTTAGGGATATGTGGAGTTTGGAAAGAATTAGCACTGAATTTGTTTGCTTCTGTATTGGCAACATCTGTTGGGTCCAAATAGGTGGTGCCAATTTGAAGGCATTCAGAGCACTGTCAAATGCTATTCCTTAGTTTCCTAATATAGCTGAAGAAGGATCTCTAATTGTTATTGACTTCAGATGCTAACCTACGTTCATGGAGTGCTTTAGTAGGCAACAGAATTTTTCTTCATTTTTAATAATATTTATGATACTGTCCTTGACATGAAGGTTTTTGGATCTGCTATATAACTTAAGAAGTTTTTTCCTTTTATTGTAAATTTTATTTATATTGAAGGACCACCTCGGAGGTTTATTTTTGAATTTCCCATTATACTTTGTTCTTTTTGGCACTGTCAAGTTGATACATTTGTCTAAATGGAAGTAGAAATCCTTTGTGAAGCTGCCTTCTGTGTCATCTTCAGAGATGATGCTGCCATAAGTGAATCTTGAAACCTTGGCAAAGAACTTGCTGAGATTACTATGTCTGAAATCCTTAAATTACAAGATAGTAGATAATAGATGTGGGGACTTTGGAAATTTTGAAGGACAAAACCACTAGTTTATTATCCAACTTAATCAGGTATGGAGATATTATGGGAATAGTGTTTGAAGAATATTATGCCTGGATTTGTTAACTGTCTGATGCAGGGTGTTTTTGTTTATTAAAAGTAAGAACTTCTGGGCCATGCATTGGAGGTATACGTGCTCCTATTTATTGAGGGATAATTGAAGTCTCTCACTGTAATGGAGTTCTTGTTTATAGTGAGTTCATTGAGTACAGTTAGGAAACTTACATAATTATCTCGGAACATGGAGGGTACTCTGTAACAAGCTACAAGTTGATACTTTGTCCTGTTTAGGGTGATCTGGAATTCTATAAGTTCCGTTTGTGGGTCTCCGAAAATTTGTCTGGAGGTGATATGGTCCTTAACAAATGTAGAGATACCACCTCAGTTGCCATTAAGCCTGAAGGCATGGTAGAAAAAAATCAGGTATGGCTGGAGCAAAAAGAAGCTATTAAAACAATGTAGTTCCACCAGCATGGCCAGTATTCTAATGGAGAGTACCACAGTATAGCAATAACCCACGTCTGGGTGTGGGTAATGCTGGATTTACCCACGGCTGGTGTGGTTTGGTCATGAGGGCAAAGCCCGAGTGGCCAAACAAAGCCAACTGTGGGTAAATCCAGCATTACCCACACCCAGAAGTGGGTTATTGTTATTATACAATGACATTATTTAAGAAAAAAATAATTACTTTTCTTAAATAATGGCATTGTATAATGCCTCCTTGCTGCCCTTCCACAGCTGGCTGGTATTCTGCGGCAGTTCTGATGTACTGCGCATGCATATGCCTACGCAGTACATCAGAGCTGTGGGCAAAAGCAACGGAGAAAGCAAGATCTCTGTTGCTTTTGAAAAACTGTTTTGCTATGTTAAATGGGTTTAACATAGTGAGACAGCTTTAAAAAAAGCAACGGAGAATCTCCATTGCTTTTTTAAAGCTGTCTCGCTATGTTAAACCCATTTAACATAGCGAGACAGTTTTGAAAAAAGCAACGGAGAACGCAAGATTCTCTGTTGCTTTTTTTAAAGCTGTCTCGCTATGTTAAACTTGTTTAACATAGCGAGACAGTGTGAAGCAGTGAAAAACTGTTTTGCTATGTTAAATGGGTTTAACATAGTGAGACAGCTTTAAAAAAAGCAACGGAGAATCTCCGTTGCTTTTTTAAAGCTGTCTCGCTATGTTAAACCCATTTAACATAGCGAAATTTGAAAAAGCAACAGAGAACGCAAGATTCTCTGTTGCTTTTTTTAAAGCTGTCTCGCTATGTTAAACTTGTTTAACATAGCGAGACAGTGTGAAGCAACGGAGATCTTGCATTCTCCGTTGCTGTAAAAAAAGAGTTATAGTAATGGAAAAAGTCCAGGCTACCGGATCTTTTTCCATTACTATAACTCTGATTTACAACGTGCATGCTGACCAATCAGTGTGCATGTTTTTGAATATTAATGGGGGGGTCGTTGTATAATGTGACTTATTCAACACAATACAGGGGAACCTCATTCATTAAATATGGAACAACATGGGATTGGTTAGGAGATGCTTGCCTTTTGAATTTTGTTACTTTCTTTTAAGATGTAAAAATATTTCTTGGTACATAACATCATTAATCTTCACTTAAAAATTAATTTAACAAGTTTTTTTAGCATGTATTCAGACACTAGACACCAGGGACACTCTTTAATATTGCCAGTCCTCACCTAAAAAATATAAGACAAAAATTTGATCTCTGTACCCTTGGCATAGAAAGCAACTCAATAAAAAAACAGTGTTCTAACTTTTTACACCAAGAGGACATAGTACAACAGCAGGTCTTGGATTCCTTTGTATTTTGTGAACAATAAGACACTTGTTTAGAATATACATCATGATACAACACCTGTCCTCTATTGGTGCATAGAACTAAGGCTCTTATTTGCTACTGAACTACTTTCTATGCTAAGGGTATGGTATTTGAATAGCAAGTGTGGGGCTGGCACAGCCCCCACCCCGCCAGGCTCAGGACTTCTGGACAAGCTGAGAGAAACATTAGATGACACCAGGGATAATTTTTTTAATTATTATTCTGAGTAAGTTAACAAGTTTAAAGAACTCCAGGTCTAGCATCACAACTGAGAAGAATAAAACGCTTATGTCTGACATTATTGACTGACTATAATCATCCATGATTAACAAGGAACAGGAAAAATAAGAGGCTACATCAGGGACATTTTGTAATCTCAAGCAGGTAAAAGGTATAGCTGTGTGTGTGTGTGTGTGTGTGTGTGTGTGTGTGTGCGAGAATAATGGAGGTGCCTGTGTCAATGTTATGGATGGGCCACAGAAGTGATTACCATAGGAAAGTACTGATTAACAGTAATACCATGTGATTCAGAGACATGCAAATTAGCCAATTATGGCATCTTTCTTCTGTGGAGCTTACAGGTCTCTGAATCCTATTCCTGCATTAAAGAAACTGTTCCTTTTTTCTGCAGCAGTTTCCACAAGGTCAGGGTGCTTTATCTGAATTCAGCCAAAGTACATAAAGTGCATTTAAATGCAGATAAATTAATAAGAGTGCAGCACAGACAAAAAATATCAACAGTCAAAACAGCATAGTACAAACAAAGTAAAATCAGCTGAGAACAATTATAGTCAATAGTAAGTAGAACTAAAGTATATTCAGGAGTTAAAGTAGCCTATATGATAAAAAAGATTTGAGGGCTGGGCAATAAAGAGACTAAGGAGCAAAGATGTATACGCACATATCTATGTTATAGACAAAGATGAATAAGTAGATATCTATATGTTATAGACAGCAGTTATGTATCTGTTACAGATAGCAGTTATCTATCTCTTATGGACAGCAGTTATCAATCTGTTATACATAGCAGTTACCCATCTCTTATACAGAGCCGTTATCAATCTGTTATACACAGCAGTTACCTATCTCTTATACACAGCAGTTATCAATCTGTTATACACAGCAGTTACCTATTTCTCATACACATCAGTTATCTGTTATGGATGACAATTATCAATTTGTTATACACAGCAGTGGATAAGATGTACAAGTACATATCTATCTGTTATAGATGGCAGTAATCTATCTGTTATAGACGGCAGTCATCTATCTGTTATAGACGGCAGTTATCTATCTGTTATACACAGTAGTTATCTGTTACAGACAGCAGTTATCTATCTGTTATACACAGTAGTTCTCTATCTGTTACAGACAGCAGTTATCTATCTATTACAGACAGCAGTTATCTATCTGTTATAGACAGCAGTTATGAATCTGTTATACACAGCAGTGGATAAGATGTACAAGTTCATATCTATCTGTTATAGATAGCAGTAATCTATGTGTTATAGACAGCAGTTATTGATCCATTATAGACAGTTATCTATCTGTTATAGACTGCAGTGGATAAGATGAATAAGTACATATCTATCTGTTATAGACATCAGTTATATTTCTGTTATATACAGCAGTTATCTATCTGTTATTAACAACAGTTATCAATCTGTTAAAGATCACAGTGGATAAGATGAATAAGTACATACTGCATGTATCTATTATAAGCAGCAGTTATCTATCTTTTACAGATGACAGTTATCTATCTGTTATAGACGGCAGTTATCTATCTGTTATAGACAGCAGTTATCTATCCGTTATACACAGTAGTTATCTGTTACAGAAAGCAGTTATCTATCTGTTATGCACAGTAGTTCTCTATCTGTTACAGACAGCAGTTATCTATCTGTTACAGACAGCAGTTATCTATCTGTTACAGACAGCAGTTATCTGTTATAGACAGCAGTTATCTGTCTGTTACAGACAGCAGTTATCTGTTATAGACAGAAGTTATCTATCTGTTACAGGCAGCAGTTATCTGTCTGTTACAGACAGCAGTCATCTGTTATAGACAGCAGTTATCTATCTGTTATAGAAAGCAGTTATCTATCTGTTACAGACAGCAGTTATCTATCTGTTGCAGACAGCAGTTATCTGTTATAGACAGCAGTTATCTATCTGTTATAGACAGCAGTTATCTATCTGTTATAGATGGCAGTTATCTATCTGTTATAGATGGCAGTTATCTATTTGTTAGGGTCTATGTTAAAAGAACGAATGATCATAATGTCGAATACAACATACTCGACACACTATGATCGAAAGTTCAAATACACAAAACCTTACAACCCTGAAAAATACAAAATCGAAAGATTTTATTTGTCCCACACCTTACCTACACTAACATACAAAACACACACATACAACCAATGCATACAAACCGCTACACACTCATATCATTCAAACACTCAAACACCTACACAAACACACCTACTTTTAAAACAAAGTGGGGGGGTTTGCCCCCACACACCCGATGTGGGGGGCTGTGCCCCCACACCCCCCATAACTAAATATACCAACTCCAAGATTGCTGTACATTGGAGAAAGGGCAATTTCCCAGTAATTGCAAAGCGACTTCATGTGCAAGCGATTACCGGCAAATTGCCCTTTCCCCAATGTACAGCGATCTCGGAATTCGTATATTAAACAAAGCAGCCTCTTACCCAGCCATTCCGAACAGTGTAGCGTGTCTGCATCACACACTACACTCACTAGGATGGCTGACCAAAACATTTCAGAACTCCAAATTTCAACATTTGTAGTCTCATATTACATGAACGTTCGATCAAAATGTGTCAGGTATGTTGTACTCAACATTATGATTGTTCGTTCATGTAACATAAACCCATTTGTTACAGACAACAGTTATCTATCTGTTTTAGACAGAAGTTATCTATCTGTTACAGACAGCAGTTATCTATCTGTTATACACAGTAGTTATCTACCTGTTACAGACAGCAGTTATCTGTTATAGATAGCATTTATCTATCTGTTGCAGACAGCAGTTATCTATCTCTTACAGACAGCAGTTATCTGTTACAGACAGCAGTTATCTATCTGTTATAGACAGCAGTTATCTATCTGTTACAGATGGCAGTTATCTATCTGTTATACACAGTAGTTATCTAACTGTTATACACAGTAGTTATTTATCTGTTACAGACAGCAATTATCTATCTGTTACAGACATCAGTTATCTATCTGTTATAGATGGCAGTTATGTATCTGTTACAGACAGCAGTTATCTATCTGTTACAGACAGCAGTTATCTGTTATAGACAGCAGTTATCTATCTGTTACAGATAGCAGTTATCTATCTGTTATAAACTGCAGTTATCTATCTGTTACAGACAGCAGTTATCTATCTGTTATAGATGGCAGTTATCTATCTGTTATAGAAAGCAGTTATCTGTTATAGACAGCAGTTATCTATCTGTTACAGACAGCAGTTATCTATCTCTTACAGACAGCAGTTATCTGTCCGTTATAGACAGCAGTTATCTATCTGTTACAGACAGCAGTTATCTGTTACAGACAGCAGTTATCTATCTGTTATACATAGTAGTTATCTGTTACAGACAGCAGTTATCTATCTGTTATACACAGTAGTTATCTATCTGTTACAGACAGCAGTTATCTGTTATAGACAGCAGTTATCTATCTGTTACAGACAGCAGTTATCTGTTATAGACAGCATTTATCTATCTGTTATAGACAGCAGTTATCTGTTACAGACAGCAGTTATCTGTTACAGACAGCAGTTATCTATCTGTTACAGACAGCAGTTATCTATCTGTTACAGACAGCAGTCATCTGTTATAGACAGCAGTTATCTATCTGTTATAGACAGTAGTTATCTATTTGTTATAGACAGCAGTTATCTATCTGTTATAGATGGCAGTTATCTATTTGTTAGGGTCTATGTTAAAAGAACGAATGATCATAATGTCGAGTACAACATACTTGACACACTATGATCGAAAGTTCAAATACACAAAACCTTACAACCCTGAAAAATACAAAATTGAAAGATTTTGTTTGTCCCACACCTTACCTACACTAACATACAAAACATACATATACAACCAATGCATACAAACTTCTACACACTCACATCATTCAAACACTCAAACACCTACACAAACACACCTACTTTTAAAACAAAGTGGGGGGGCTTCACCCCCACACCCCTGATGTGGGGGGCTAGGCCTCCACACCCCCCATAACTAAATATACCAACTCCAAGATCGCTGTACTTTGGGGAAAGGGCATTTTCCCGGTAATTGCAAAGTGACTTCATACGCAAGCGATTACTGGCACATTGCCCTTTCCCCAATGTACAGTGATCTCAGAGTTGGTATATTAAACAATGCAGCCTCTTACCTTGTCATTCCAAACAGTGTAGCGCGTCGACATCACACGCTACACTCACTAGGATGGCTGACCAAAACATTTCGGAACTCCAAATTTCGACATTTGTAGTCTCAGATTACATGAACGTTCGATCAAAATGCGTCAAGTATGTTGTACTTAACATTATGATTGTTCATTCATGTAACATAGACCCATTTGTTACAGACAGCAGTTATCTATCTGTTATAGACAGAAGTTATCTATCTGTTAGAGACAGCAGTTATCTGTTATACGCAGCAGTTATCTATCTGTTACAGACAGCAGTTACCTGTTATAGACAGCATTTATCTATCTGTTACAGACAGCAGTTACCTATCTGTTACAAACAGCAGTTATCTGTTATAGACAGCAGTTATCTATCTGTTACAGATGGCAGTTATCTATCTGTTATACACAGTAGTTATCTGTTATACACAGTAGTTATTTATCTGTTACAGACATCAATTTTCTATCTGTTACAAGACATCAGTTATCTATCTGTTATAGACAGCAGTTATCTGTTATAACAGCAGTTATCTATCTGTTACAGACAGCAGGTATCTATCTGTTACAGACAGCAGTTATCTATCTGTTATAGACAGCAGTTGTGTATCTGTTACGGACAGCAGTTATCTGTTATAGACAGCATTTATCTGTTACAGTCAGCAGTTATCTATCTGTTACAGACAGCAGTTATCTGTTACAGACAGCAGTTATCTATTTGTTATAGACAGCATTTATCTATCTGTTGCAGACAGCAGTTATCTATCTGTTACAGACGGCAGTTATCTATCTGTTATACATAGTAGTTATCTGTTACAGACAGCAGTTATCTATCTGTTATACACAGTAGTTCTCTATCTGTTACAGACAGCAGTTATCTATCTGTTGCAGACAGCAGTTATCTATCTGTTACAGACAGCAGTTATCTGTTATAGACAGCAGTTATCTGTTATAGACAGCAGTTATCTATCTGTTGCAGACAGCAGTTATCTGTCTGTTACAGGCAGCAGTCATCTGTTATAGACAGCAGTTATCTATCTGTTATAGAAAGCAGTTATCTATCTGTTACAGACAGCAGTTATCTATCTGTTGCAGACAGCAGTTATCTATTTGTTGCAGACAGCAGTTATCTGTCTGTTACAGGCAGCAGTCATCTGTTATAGACAGCTGTTATCTATCTGTTACAGACAGCAGTTATCTATCTGTTACAGACAGCAGTTATCTATCTGTTGCAGACAGCAGTTATCTATCTGTTACAGACAGCAGTTATCTATCTGTTACAGACAGCAGTTATCTATCTGTTGCAGACAGCAGTTATCTATCTGTTACAGACAGCAGTTATCTATCTGTTGCAGACAGCAGTTATCTGTTATAGACAGCAGTTATCTATCTGTTACAGATGGCAGTTATCTATTTGTTAGGGTCTATGTTAAAAGAACGAATGATTATAATTTCGAGTACAACATACTCGACACACTATGATCGAAAGTTCAAATACACTAACCCTTACAATCTGAAAAATACAAAATCAAAAGATTTTGTTTGTCCCACACCTTATTTACACTAACATACAAAACACACACATACAACCAATGCATACATACCCCTACATATACACATCATTCAAACACTCAAACAACTACACAAACACACCTCTTTTTAAACAAAGTAGGGGCTTCACCCCCACACCCCTGATGTGGGGGGGCTGTGCCCCCACACCCACCATAACTAAATATACCAACTCCAAGATCACTGTACATTGAGGAAAGGGCAATTTCCCTGTAATTATAAAGCGACTTCTTACGCAAGCAATTACCAGCAAATTGCCCTTTCCCCAATGTACAGTGATCTCACAGTTGGTATATTAAACAAAGCAGCCTCTTGCCTTGCCATTCTGAACAGTGTAGCATGTCTACGTCACACTCTACACTCACTAGGATGGCTGACCAAAACATTTCGGAACTCCAAATTTCGACATTTGTAGTCTCCGATTACATGAACGTTCGATCAAAATGTGTCAAGTATGTTGTACTCAACATTATGATTGTTCGTTCATGTAACATAGACCCATTTGTTACAGACAGCAGTTATCTATCTGTTATAGACAGAAGTTATCTATCTGTTACAGACAGCAGTTATCTATCTGTTACAGACAGCAGTTATCTGTTATAGACAGCAGTTATCTGTTATAGACAGCAGTTATCTATCTGTTATAGACAGCAGTTATCTATCTGTTACAGATGGCAGTTATCTATCTGTTATACACAGTAGTTATCTATCTGTTATACACAGTAGTTATTTATCTGTTTTTAGACAGCAATTATCTATCTGTTACAGACATCAGTTATCTATCTGTTATAGACGGCAGTTATGTATCTGTTACAGACAGCAGTTATCTGTTATAGACAGCAATTATCTATCTGTTACAGACAGCAGTTATCTATCTGTTACAGACAGCAGTTATCTATCTGTTATAGACGGCAGTTATCTATCTGTTACAGACAGCAGTTATCTATCTGTTATAGACAGCAGTTATCTGTTAGAGACAGCAGTTATTTATCTGTTACAGACAGCAGTTATCTATCTGTTACAGACAGCAGATATCTATCTGTTATAGACAGCAGTTATCTATCTGTTACAGATAGCAGTTATCTGTGATAGACAGCATTTGCCTATCTGTTACAGCCAGCAGTTATCTATATGTTACAGACAGTTATCTATCTGTTACAGACAGCAGTTATCTATCTGTTACAGACAGCAGTTATCTGTTACAGACAGCAGTTATCTGTTTGTTATAGACAGCAGTTATCTATCTGTTATACACAGTAGTTATCTATCTGTTATAGACAGCATTTATCTATCTCTTACAGACAGCAGTTATCTATCTGTTATACACAATAGTTATCTATCTGTTATAGACAGAATTTATCTATCTCTTACAGACAGCAGTTATCTATCTGTTATAGACAGCAGTTATCTATCTGTTATAGACGGCAGTTATCTATCTGTTACAGACAGCAGCTATCTATCTGTTATAGACAGCAGTTATCTGTTAGAGACAGCAGTTATCTATCTGTTACAGACAGCAGTTATCTATCTGTTACAGATAGCAGTTATCTATCTGTTATAGACATCAGTTATCTATCTGTTACAGACAGCAGTTATCTGTTATAGAAAGCATTTGTCTATCTGTTACAGACAGCAGTTATCTATCTGTTACAGACAGTTATCTATCTGTTATAGACAGCAGTTATCTATCTGTTACAGACAGCAGTTATCTGTTATAGACAGCATTTGTCTATCTGTTACAGACAGCAGTTATCTATCTGTTACAGACAGTTATCTATCTGTTACAGACAGCAGTTATCTATCTGTTACAGACAGCAGTTATCTGTTACAGACAGCAGTTATCTATTTGTTATAGACAGCAGTTATCTATCTGTTATACACAGTAGTTATCTATCTGTTATACACAGTAGTTATCTATCTGTTATAGACAGCAGTTATCTATCTGTTATAGACAGCATTTATCTATCTGTTACAGACAGCAGTTATCTATTTGTTATAGACAGCATTTATCTATCTGTTACAGACAGCAGTTATCTATCTGTTATAGACAGCATTTATCTATCTGTTATACACAGTAGTTATCTATCTGTTATACACAGTAGTTATCTATCTGTTATAGACAGCATTTATCTATCTGTTACAGACAGCAGTTATCTATCTGTTACAGACAGCAGTTATCTATCTGTTATACACAGTAGTTATCTATCTGTTATAGACAGCAGTTATCTATCTGTTATAGACAGCATTTATCTATCTGTTACAGACAGCAGTTATCTATCTGTTACAGACAGCAGTTATCTATATGTTATACACAGTAGTTATCTATCTGTTATAGACAGCATTTATCTATCTATCTCTTACAGACAGCAGTTATCTATCGGTTACAGACAGCAGTGGGGAGTTTACAACTTAGTAATATGATGAAGGATGCTGGAGTGTACAGTTGATGTTAAGTGATGTGGCCTGATACGAGGCATTGTCATTGGCTTTGTTTAATAAGGTAGGCTTTACAGTGGGGTATGAAGTTAGCAAAACCAACATAACCTAAATAGGGAGGGAGGGTAGACGGAATTAGAGGTACAAGATAAAAGTTATGGTTGGTTCATCAGGCACACTGGAGATAAATTGCTTGCTTTGGTACTTTTTCCTTTTTACATGTTAAATTCTGTTAAAAATGAAAACAATATAGGTCCTTTTTAAAAGAAGTTTATTGATATAACATATACAATATTTACACAGAAAGGAAGACATCCAATTATATTCATTTTTTAAAAAAACTGTTAATTGTCTCCTAATTATCAAACATATCAATTTCTATGTCTTTTTTTTCCAATTAAAGTTTCTAAGTTTCCAGCAGCAGATTTGTTTTTTAACATTTGATCAGCAAATTTTTATTAGTTCTTTCTTGTGTTTACATGCATAGCAACAATATGTATGTATTTCCTATTTTTTATTGCATCTTGGCTTGATCAGGATGTATCCATTAAATTGTTAGAGATCTTGAGAATGGTAACTTTAATGCATTCAAGCAAACAATGTTTCAAGATGGATGTGGTTAATATAAAACTAAGCACATCAACATAAAACCTAGATCTCAGGCTGCTAACACTTTTATAATATGGTTCAGTTAATATTTTCAGTTTTCAGGAAATTCTCTACCCCCACACCTTGTCATTACCTGTCTCTAAAGGTCCATTTCATCTTCATAAGGAATAATAAGGAACATTTTGCCAACATAAGCACCCGGATCTTTCTTGGCTGTATTTATTTAATACACTTGGCACCTTTGACTATGGAGTGGTCATCTTTCTTTGCTTTTTTTGCAAAGCTCACATATTTAAACCATCAGTATTAGATAATGGCATCGCTGTGCAGACATTTTTTTCAACATAAATCTACTTGATGATGTATCTAAATGTGCCATTACTATTTACTTCATTTGGATGCGGTATGCTGCATTTAACTATCGCTCGTCTTGTGTATTCAAATAAGACAATGAGGCTAGGGTGTTCATTTAAGTTGTTATTACACACAAGCACATCAGGATGGATGACTGGAACATAAAACCTAAACGAACTAACTAACTGAATGACTGCTACACACATACATGCTTTCACTCTGGCTGCTCACTCAAAATGGCACCCTTGCTTGCATGTGCTCAGTACTTATATACATGTGCCCATAGACTGGAATGGCTCTTAAACGTACAACACACACTGTGATCTAAACTTACTTAAATCTTTTGCACTCGACACAAGTGCTATTAAGTGGTTCCACTCCTATCTTCATAACAGACAGCAGGCAGTTCTTTGGCACAATAACTTATCCGACCACCTACCCATTTCCCTTGGAGTTCCTCAAGGCTCAATTCTTGGCCGTCTTCTGTTTTCAGTTTTCATAAATGATCTTCATACTACTATTCCTCTTGCAACCTGTATACAATATGCAGATGATTCTACTCTGATTTGTTCTGCCTCTTCCCCCTCCGAACTTCACTCTGTCACCCAACAGACATTCCAAACTGTATAAATGTGGTTCCTAAAGCGATGCTTAATCTTAAACCCCAAGAAAACCAAATTATTACTTTTCTCCCCCACTCGTAAATCCTCTCTACTCAACTTCTCTGTCTTGTCAAGTAATGGCACCTATATTTCCCCCAACCCATCTACCAGGCTCCTAGGAGTGGAGACTGACAACAATCTAAGCTTTGACAATCACCTTAACAACACTATAAAACTAGTTAACAGAAAACTAGGCTCATTGTACAGAATTAAACCATTCCTTGCTCCACTTGCCAGAGCATCCATCGCCCACTCACACCTGATTTCCACCCTCCTTTATGCCTCGTCTATCTACACTAATCTGTCCAAAGCTAACCTCAGCAAAATGGCTGTTGCCTACAACAGTATTGCTAGATTTGCCTCTGGCTCTACTTTTAGAACTCACCACTGCATAAACTTAATCCAATTAGGATGGCTTGAGCTACAAAACCTAATCTTATTTCACCAACTCTCCACAGCCCATAAAATCCTGTATAAACCCTTTAACACCCCCATACTCATTACTCTTATTACTCCTTACTGCAATCTTAAAAGCCTACGCTCTTCTAATAAACTTCTTATTTCCACTTGTAAATCCTATAACATGGCCGGAAACTCTTTGTTCTCAAACACAGTAGGAAAAATCTGGAACTCCCTTCCTGACAATCTCACTGCACTCTCTTCTCCTCCCTGCTTTAAATCCCAACTCAAATCTCACCTCAAAACTTACTGGCTTTGCCCATGTACTAACCCTGACTAGTTTTCTATATCCTCACAAGTACTTCCTTTTTTTCTGATTACAGAACTTCAAGTAACACTTCCCTATTTCTTCTATCATGCTCAATTTGTACACCTATTAAATTTATAGTTTTTGTTGTTAATTTCTAATATTTCTTCTGCAAATATATGCTAATGAATCTTCTCATAGCTAATTATTTTTTTCTGTTATTAATGTATGCTTTTGGAGCATTTCTCCCCGGGCCTCTGCCGAAAATGGACATATATCCAGTCGGACCAGCCCGGTCAACAAATGTAAAATAAAAATAAAAAAAATAAAATCTACATACCTTCCTTCCCTTGTTGGCTGCTACATGCATCTAGTGCATAATCCAGCCCATAATGTTACTGCACTTTTGGAGCCCTAGGAAAAGCATAACTGAACTGGTTGTTTCAATTATATCTGAGAGGTTGGTGCCTTACATCTAGTAATGTAAGGATCATGCTTGACATTGTAGAAATGAATGCTCTTGCTTAAAATTCTGTAATAAAAGCACTTGATAAGTATCTTCTAGCCAATAAACCCTGATCAGAGTGTCAGGATATACCAACAGGCTGTGTGTCATGCCAGATGCTACAGACTTTGTTAGTTATAAGAATCAGATTGATAACAGGTGTAAGCTCAGGCTTCAGGCTGTCACTCAATAGGAAATGCATAGGGCACAGGTTTTGTCTTTGGATGTCTGTGAGCTCTCATTAAGAATACTGAAGTCAGTATGATATTACCTGGAAACTTAACATTTTTTTCTTATTTTTGTGAGACTTTTGTACTACTTCACTGAGAGACATGATGCCCTACTGGAAGGACAACTTCACCAAAACTCTACTAGAATGATAAAGGACAGCCTCATCATTATCCTACCGAAATTATTAAGGACAGCCTTGCCAAACCCCTACTGGAATGATTAAGGACAGCCTCATTAATTCCCTACTGGTATGATTAAGGACAGCTTCATTGATTCCGTACTGGAATGATTAAGGACAGCCTCACTGATTCCCTACTGGAATGATTAAGGACAGCCTCATTGATTCCCTACTGGAATGATTAAGGGCAGCCTCACTGATACCCTACTGGAATGATTAAAGATAGCCTCATTGATACCCTACTGGAATGATTAAGGACAGCCTCATCATTATCCTACCAAAATTATTAAGGCAGCCTCACTGATACCCTACTGGAATGATTAAAGACAGCCTCACTGATACCCTACTGGAATGATTAAAGACAGCCTCATTGATTCCCTACTGGAATGATTAAGGGCAGCCTCACTGATACCCTACTGGAATGATTAAAGATAGCCTCATTGATACCCTACTGGAATGATTAAGGACAGCCTCATCATTATCCTACCAAAATTATTAAGGCAGCCTTACTGATACCCTACTGGAATGATTAAAGACAGCCTCATTGATACCCTACTGGAATGATTAAGGACAGCCTCATTAATTCCCTACTGGAATGATTAGGGACAGTCTCACTGATACCCTACTGGAATGATTAAGGATAGCCTCATTGATTCCCTACTGGAATGATTGAGGACAGCCTCATTTAATTCCCTACTGAAATAATTAAGGACAGCCTCATTGATACCTTACTGGAATGATTAAGGACAGCCTCATTGATACCCTACTAGAATGACTGAGAACAACCTCATCTTTTCCATCTTCTGAACATGCTTTTGAAAATATATGTGGGGTCTTAGATGCTGTTCAATGAGTCTCACTTTTTCATTATGTTCTATCCATTACCAGGCACTTCGCTTAACTACAGTCAGGTTAATATGTTTCTTTACTCACCGTTAAAACACAGGTAGAAGTGATTCATACCGGATATGTTCTCAGATATTAAATGGATTAGGACTGTCACTGAATTTGTCACTGATAAATGCACTGTTTTCTCAGGATAAGTGGGAATTTAGGTAGTGACACTGGGATCTGTCTAGCATGACATCACAGAACTAAGTCTGCTACAATGGTTGTCTGACCTTATCAGAAGGGAGGATGGTTTTCCTGTGTTTATTTTTGCATGAAATTGCCAGTGAATTATTTTGTATTAGCCTCAACAGTTTGATAGGTTTGTTAGGCTGAATATTAGGTAGTTTCATTGTTCCATTCACACCCGCGGTAGTGGTGCTGCGGTAGCGTTGTCACCTCACAGCAAGACGTTGTCCTGTTCAATTCTCAGCTAGAGCGTCTTCTGTGTGGAGGCATGCATGAATGGGCGTACCCTCATTGAAGGTTGTGCGTCAGGGCTGGTAACTCGGCACGTAAAAATCCACTACCAAACATTAGCGGACCGGAGTGCCGCTGTGGCGACCCCTAACCGGGATAAGCCAAAAGACACAACAACAATATTGTTCCATTCACATAAGGTGGCCTCAAATAACTTTAATGCTTACTTATCACTGTATGGTATGTATAATTTCCAGGATGTAATATTTGAATTCATACTATTTTGTCATAATGAAATTCTGACTTATTGTTATATTAATTAGTAAGAAGATGTTTCATTACAATAAACACTAGAAACAGACAGACAATTAAAACAAAATCTGCATGCAGCTATGTTACTGTCAGCTGTTATTTGCCTCTATATCACACCCAGCTTGTCAGATACTGCAACGGACTAGTTCCCAGTTCTGAATCAGGTACTTTGCTTGTCAGATACTGCAATGGACTAGTTCCCAGTTCTGAATCAAGTACTCTGCACTGAACCCACTTTCAATAGGTCTGGCTTCTCCCAGCCCTGAAATGGTTTAAGTGAATAAACAGAACGAGGAAGATGATATAAGTAACAATCCAGTTTAATATTCTGTAAAGTGCATTAAGATGCTGTAACAGGAACCAATTTCCCTTTTTGAATGACCCCTAATAAAATCTTTTATGTGAAAACAATTGCAAAGAGTAACCTTGGTGTAATATTCTTGTGTTATATACACACACCACAAAATATTTACTATGTTGGATTTGTGAAAGAGTGATGATTTATTGGCACTTTATAGGTGCTTTGCATTTTACAGATATAGTTATGTCATTCATAGTAATACAAGTGGTCAAAAATATTATTATTAGCAAAGGGTACCAACATTTTATTTGAAGTTTGCTAGCAAAGTTTCATGTAAACAGTTTATAGACGTAATGAAGCAACATAAAGGGACAGTCCACCCTACTTTCAGATGAGCTGCAAGTAACTTACACCCATCATGTTCCGTACCTCAACTGTCATATTTAGGCTTTACCATGATGTTAAAAAGCTTTTCTTTCATGTTCCTTAAATTCCTAACATTATGGTACAAGAGGCTTAAGGTTCTACTGTCAGTGTTAACTTAGAACTGTTCAAGTTAATAATAAAAAATGGAAGAACCAAGCAAGGGGCACCATAATATATGTTCTTCACGCAGGTGTATCCTGTCTTCCTTAGAAGAATATTTTTGTTTCATATTTGTTTCCAGTGGCTTATGAAGCAGAAACTGTGTTTCATAAGAAAATGCAGTTTTACAATGATTATCTGTACGTATATATTTTTTTAATTTTATTGGTGCTGAAAGCAATCTGTTCGACACTTGTGCCCGAAGGGCAGGTCACAACACAAAAACATTTTGCCTGAGCTTCAAATAATAGAGTCAATTCCAAGACATACTGAATCACCAGTTATTAACCCTCTGTCTTGCTCAGCATTCCTCAACAAGGTTTGTATATCTCATTTCCAAAACATGATAAAGGTTATAATAGTCACTAAAAGATATTGTTAAGTAGTTACTCAGCCTAGAGGTAGAATTCTTTTACATGACAAGTAGAATTTAATTCAAAATAGCTATTTAGTGTATTAGTGTGAGTGAGTGTGTGTGTGTGTGTGTCTGTATGTGTGTGTGTGTGTGTGTGTGTGTGTGTGTGTGTGTGTGTGTGTGTGTGTGTGTGTGTGTGTGTGTGTGTGTTTAAGTCAAATTGTTGGATTTCTAGACTAATATAGCTCTGTCAGCCCTGTATTATATGCTGTACCCATTAAAACCTGAATCTATCTCCATACACTTCAGCATGTGAGGCTTGTATCACTGTTACTAATGAGGTTTAGTAATCACACCACCCATGGGTAGGCGAAGGGATGGGAGTAAGTAGGCGAGGTTGTCTCACCCATCCTAGGGAAGGTATTTTACCCACTGCATGGCTGCCATCTGATTGAGACTGGGTGACAGACCATACAGTGAGAGAGGGGTGAAGAATGGGTTCTTTGGCCTGCCAAGCAGTACATAGCACAGTAGCTAAGCTGGGTGAGTGCATACAGCATACACTGTGTTATAGGCCAGCACAGCAGGCCTTGTTTCATGCAGCATACACTGCATAGTAGGCCAGTAGAGCCACCCCTGTTTTGGTGGTGTGTCCATTGACAATGTCTAGAGGTAGCATATACAACTTTTCATACTTCTCCAGATGCCAGCAGCAATTCCTAGCTCTTGCCACCTTCTCCCAATTACATACAGGATGGAGGATAAGCATTCCTAAAAACAAATTTGCTTCATCAAAAACAAAACTTTTGAAACAAGGTTTACATATTAATTAAAATCTATTCTTTTCTGATGAACAACTCACTTCTGCAGAGCTTTGTCCATGTACCCACTATTTATTATTCTTACCCTGATGTCACTACATTGTCAGATAACAGGAATTCACAATGCTTGCAATGGCCTAATTCTTGCAGCTGATGCTTTTTCCAGTACATTACTGCAAAGTAAAATAGTAAAGAAGATCCTTCTTACATGAATAGAATGAGATTTCTGAGATTTCATAACAGAATTAAAAGAAGAAGAAATAAGTTCATAATCAGTAGTGGGAGCTTAGCATAATGGTTAAGGTGTTTACTTTACACAAGGTAAAGGGTTTGATTTTTTCATGAGGTAATTGACTATGATTAAAATGGCCCACAAGGCATTTAGCCTAGTACTAACCTAGGAACCTATGGTCAAAGTCTCAGCAAATAAACAAAAAAGCTAATCAAACTTCATTGTGGCTACTCAAGTAGGCAAAGTCTGGCGGCTTTTACATTTATAACTGCTCGACCAAAATGGAAACTATTTCAGACAGATGTAGGGTACTATGCATATAAGTAGGTAGAGTATTTCTCCTAGTAGGATTAGACTTCTAAACAATTATAGAGTTCAGGGGAAAATGCTGGATCTGAAAAATGGCAGAGGGATTAGAGATAACATATAGAAGGATAGAGTTCCAGAGTAAGAATCCAGTCATGGAAAAAGGATTATATAAAGAACATAAATGGTAGTGAGGTAGATTATATATATGTTTGCATTCAACTTGTATATTGTGCTTCAAATGTTATTAGGAGCACAAGATATGTAAGGAATTAGAAAAAGGTTTAGACCTCCCACTGACAGGGACGTCGGGAGGCATACGCACTGTACTAATTTCAGTACAACGTCTTTAGAAGAGGGGGTAGCTTTTTTTTAAAAAAAAGTACATATTTTCTTCTTTTTTAAGCAGCGTTGGCTCCTTTAAGGAACATACCAGCCAGTCAGAAGTGAGCTCGCATCATGTCCAGCTGGCTGCAAGCAGGAAATGTGAAGTTGTAGTGAGTGGAAGGCAATCACAAATAGATTATCATTGTGGTGATCATGAACAGATTATCATGTGTGTGTGTAAATGCCCCCACATAATACACCTGCTGGCTATAAGTGCCGAGGCTCAAACCCTGTACCTTTGCTTCAGGGCAAGAAGAGCCTAAAGTCCCTAACCACCACCATTTCTGAACTTTGTTCAGATTTGTTTTTCTAACAGTTGTGAGCTATGGTGAGAAGTGAGAACTGAAGTTGCATTTCCCCCATTATTGTTTTTGTTGTTTGTCCAGGTTTTTGTGCTAAGGTGTGAAGTGAGAACTGAATTTGTATTCCCTCATTATTGGCTTTGTTTGTCCAGGTTTTCTGTGCTAATAGATTGAGAGCTATCTAAATGATAGCCATTAAGTTTCAGTCTTCCTGTTTCTTAAACAGCTGATTTAGCATAGTGGTATGTTGCACTGACTGTAGTGTATATGGTTTTGGGTTCAAAACATGCATGGTGATAATGCAGCATTTTATTCTAGCAACTTTCCAAAATTATACAAGCAATGTTTAAAATGTGTCCCTAGTTTTTGGGCTTTTGCCCCCCCCCCCCAATAAATGTTGGCTTTTTCCAGATTTCTTGTGTTGCAAAGTTCAGAGATACAGCTGAGTGTCGACATTTTACAAGGAGCTGAGAGCTGCAGGGGAACTAAAGTTTAGTGCTGCTTATGCCGAGTCTGTTTGCACAACAGGTAGTGTACTTGCTTTTGATGCAGAAGGCTGTGGGTTCTTCTCCCACAGTAGGTAGATGCATTGCTGATACTGTACTGTGTTGTAAAGTGGGGTGAATGCTGTAGTCTGTTTTGGCGAAGATAGTAGTGTACTTGCTTTTGATGAAGAAGGCTGTGGGTTCTTCTCCCACAGTAGGTAGATGCATTGCTGATACTGTACTGTGTTGTAAAGGGGGGTGGATGCTGTAGTCTGTTTTGGTGAAGATATCTAGTAGTAACTATGAACCTATCAGTTTGCCATCCATTCCCTATTGCAATATTACTAGCGTATCATTTGCCATCCATTCCCTATTGCAATATTACTAGTGTATCATTGTTTTTAATGCAACATAGGCTATTTATTCCTCAAGGGCAGCAGGCACTTTATTTGTAGATGAAACCATGAAATATAAAGTTGTTTGCTAGCAGCAGCCTCTTCATTAGTTACAGATTTCTTTAATGTGGAATTATGTAGATGGCTTTTACTAGTTCAGAGATTGTGCATATTTACTGATACTGGTGGACTGTAGAAGTTTGAGTAGACTTTTATGATGGAAATGTTATGAATTGGGCTGTTTTGTCATTATTGGTGTATGTATTTTGTTTCATTGTTTACTGGAAAAATGTTCAAAACAATAAATTTAAAACGCTTTCTAACAACTATACTGTATTGTACAAGGAATATAATTTAATGCAATCAGGAAGGTATATCAAAGAGTATGTGTATGTTTCATGTGCAAGGGGCCTATGATTTGAAAACAGCCCAAAGTTAATCTTTATCTGCCACTGGCAAAATGTATTTTCTTTGAATGTGGGTTTCAATGCTGTTTCAATGAATGTGAGTTTCAAGGGCAGAGAAGTTTTAATGCTAAGTCTAGTTTCATTGTGAGACTGCATTGCTTTGTTTAGCAGATATTTATTGGTGTTCGTGCTGTAAAATGCAAAATAAAACTTTTCTGGCAAATCATTTAGGAATGAAGTCACTAAATAATGACCGACGTTAAGTTTCAGGCGTCATAATCTTCAGAAAAATGCATGCTAAAGCAAGAACTGATATTCTATCAACTGTCAAGTTTATACAAGATCAATTTTTCGTACTGTTTGTATGTTCCCCCAATATATTTGGCCTTGTCCAGATTTCCTGCATTAAGAGGTTGAGAGGTATGTGCAAATAAATCGCTTTATAGAATTAGGAATATCCAAACCTCTCAACTGTCCCCAATTTTGGCTCAAAATGTTGCTCTCCCCCTAATAATCTCTCCACAAAATAGCAATTTTGGAAGAAAACGTGGAGGGTTTACTTTTATAAATAACTGTAATGATCAGAGTTATACATTACTTTTATTTCAGAAATGCATGTAGATTCTTTAATTTTGTCAGCTGCTCAAGTTAACGTGCTCATATTAAAATGGTGTCCCTTCTTTGACAGGTTCCCAGCTGTATTGTCTGGCAATTTTATATTTTTGCATGACGGTTTTGGCCCGTTTTTTCATAAAATTGCGGTGTTCTGGCAAATTAGTGGCAAATCATTAAAGACTGAAGTTAAAAAATAATGGCAGACATTTGAGTTTCAGAGTTCATACCTTTCAGAAAATTCATACTAATGCAAGACCTACTACTATTCTATTATCTTTCTAAGTTTATAAGAGCAATATTTAAAAAAATGTCCTTATTTTTGGGCCTTTGCCTCAGTTTTATTTATGAGTTTTTTGCTCTAAGAGGTTGAGAGGTATTTGTGTGTTTGTGTGCATGTGTGTGTGTGTGTGTGTGTGTGTGTGTGTGTGTGTGTGTGTGTGTGTGTGTGGTGTGTGTGTGAGGTAGGTAGGTAGCATACCTCTCAACTGTCCAAATTTTGCAGAATGTCCAGATTTTTGCCCCATATTTTTTGTCTGTTCCTCATAAATTTTGTGATTTTCTAGAAAATCATTGAAGGCTTAAGTTGCTAAATAGTGACAGACATTTGAGTTTCAGACTTCATGGCCTTTAGAAAAATTCATACTAGCACAAATCCTGTTATTCTAGCAACTTTCTCATACTAGCACAAATTCTGTTATTCTAGCAACTTTCTAAGTTCATGAGAGCATTATTTAATATCTGTCCCTGTTTATTTTAGGCTTTGTCCATATTTCTTGCACTAAGAGGTAGGTACGGGTCTGTGTGTGAATGAAACACCCTAGTTAGGGGTAGAAGGTGGTTAGTAATTTACTCAAGCTCAAAACCTGTACCTTAGTTACAGAAAACAAAAGCATGAATCCTCTACCCCAACTACCATGCTGCATTTTTCAAAGAACTGACTTTCAGGTTCATTTTCAATTCAAGGAACCGAGTTTGAGTGAATCTATATTATATTACTGAAGAGGCATTACAGCGAATGCCTCTTCATCGACACTAAAAGAGCGAACCATGAATTACGAGAATGGCCGTAGCTTGGCTGGGGAGGGGAGGTAGAAGTTTGAGAGCTGTGAGTACAAATTTGAAAACCCTAGCTACACCCCTGCCCACTGACCTGTTTCCAAAGAGCATGTATATTATGAAAAATACACAAAAAATCATGCAAGTTAAGAGAACTCCCAGTTACTAAAGTAAGAAGTTTAACTGTAATATAATTTTTATGTAAGTCCCATTTTCAGGAACTGGTGCCGTGGTACAGAGGAATGAGTGTTTGATGAAACAGCCTAATAAGGTGGCCTTACTAATAGTACTGTGATGTGTGCAGTCAGATTTGTCACAGAAAGAGCAGCTGGTCATAGCTGTCCATATCAAAACTTATGAAGCTTTTGTTAATGTTATTAATTTGCAGAGCTTCTGTTTGACATAGAGTAGTAACTCATGATTTATAGTTTCATGTCTGGCACACATAATCCTTGTTAATGATTTATAAATACAATGTTGTCACATAATACAGAGTAAATCTGACTTGTAGTGCAGGTGTTACTTCCTGCCCATCTGTTTTAAAGGCCATTTTATAAACAATAAGCCAGAACTAGGGCACTAGTACAATTTCAGCAAAGTAAAGTGCTCCTTCCTATGAATAGCTTAATGGACAGTGTCTAGAAAATGAGAAATTACTTTCTCACGTAGATAAATGCCTTTATTGTCATCTGAAAAATGCTAATGAGAAGGGTATAATCATAACATGTCATCAGGAAGAAGAAATATTGTATTGCCACTGCAGACGTTGGAATGGCAAAGATTTTACACACTGTGGTTATTAAATCACTCCATTGCATGTAGTACATATTTCACTGTTTACCTTACTAGAAATAATTTGCAAATGGTCCTGCATATTTATTTTATTTGTGTTATTTGGTTAAATATTTCACACAGTGGGATGAAATCATAAATGGTATTTGGCTGCAGCATTTGTTATCTATAGAATAGTTATGTATAAGAAGTCTTAATCACTAAAGTGATTATTTGTTTTAAAAAAGCATTATCAGATATTCATCTTGAATATTATTAACTTTTATAAATAACTCTCTATCTCTAAATAAATCTAAGTATCTGCTTGGTATATATATATTATTAATATGTAAAAAAACAGATAATACCTCAAACATATTTCTCTTGTACTTAAATAAAATTAGTGAAACTTTCTTTTTATTTGGTAATAAGATATTTGAAGAGATTATGGCTCAGCTGTTTGACAATTGATTATTTAAATCAATTTTCATCAAACATATTTATGATAGAAGCTGTTTTTAAAACTCATTATTCAGGAAAAACAAATTGTTTTCTGCTATGTTGTCTCTTTTTACCTCTACTAAACATATGTCTTCTCCAAGACAACTTTATCATACAGAAGAAAAACAGTTACAATGAAGGTAATACTGGAAACTGAAGTGTTGAGTTTATTAGAAAAACATCCCCTTTTCAGCAAATGCACCTCAAAAGTACATTGTAAAATTTCAGTTCAAGCACTATCTTTTAATATAAACTACTTTTTTTCAGAATGGTCTGTAACACTGTTGTGTTTTCTTCAGGAAATTAAAGTAGGTGACCCATTCTAATTTCCAGTAGTTTGTCATCTGTAAAGATTTTCTCTAGGCCACATACACAGGGTGTATAATTTCTAAGCAACATTCAACAGTGGTTACACTGTCGTAACTTATGAAAGAAGTCACACTGTGACTTATGATTTATTTAAATTAAATATATTAAATGGAGGCATTTTAAAGAAGACTACCATTAAGTTATCACATTTTTCATTATGGAGTAATTTCCACTGGTCAGTGTTATTAATGCAACACCACTGTTTGCAAGTGGGTGGTCATTACTGAACCAGCCACTCATACTCTTCTTCCATTAAACAGCATCCCCTCTTCAGTGACTTGGAGCATGAGACGCTGTATACTGCTGGGGCATGCAAGCTTTTGCATGTATTATTTTCTCCTGTATCTTTATAACATGTGGCTATGCTAATTCTTAGCACTCCACATGAATAATATGCTTGCCCAGTATCTGCTCTCTGTGCAGTTAGCACTGTGGTATCTTTCAATAAAACAGAAAGCTGCATCTTGCTGACAGAATGTTGCCTGCACTCAATACTCAGAAAATATGCATCCCATCACGTCAGTTTTGTAGCATTTTTCTCTGACATGTTTACAGCTGCATTTATGTTGCATGCACATTGTTTTTCCAAAGAATATATTTCACCATTCCTGTTTTTGCCTCAATATACTCATGCTTCAGCTGATAGTATACACCCAATACTTATCTCTGCAGTGATGTCACAAAATGTCAGCCTGTGATGCTTTTGTTTGCTCCAGTGTATTAAGTAGAACAAAGTTGTAAGGATCTTTAGACTAATGTTGCATTTGAAGATGAAGAAGCTTTAGAAGAAATGATTATCCTTCATCAGTCATTGTTAAGAAATTCTACTGCTTTAGTGGGCACTTTATGAACTTACTTTGAAATAAGTGAGAAGCTCCAGTATTTCTTTATGTCATGACTTTTATGCACTCTTACCAACAAGGCACTTTTTCTCACTACCAGCTGTTATTGCACAGCTCCCTTCTTGCAATTGTGAGTATATTATTTATTATGTATTATATGTCCCATATTATGTAGTAATAGTTTCATATATATCAATGTTGTTTATGGAAATATGCATGTGTCTTTAAATGTGTATTCAGAATATATGTTATAGTACGGAGATGGAAAATATTCTCACAGCCATTAGCTAAATCACAAAGTCTTAGTTGTCAATTACTATTGTAGAAAAGGAAGTAGCTGGAGGGTTATATTTAGAAAGTTAGTTTCTCAAAAATGCAGGATCTCCAGACGGAATACCTGCACCTGAAGGATGATCCAGAAGAACGCAGTGGGACTGTGTTGTTGGTGCCAACTTTTGGAATGTAACCTGTAGCATATACGTTGTGGAAGTGCCTGCATTTTTAGAGCTGAAAACTGGACCTGGGAGGGGCCTACAACCTTGGACTTTCCCTGTCTTACAAGGCATTCTGTTATTTTGGAGGACCTATATGAACTGGAAAGCTTTATGAGAAATGTATTACGGTACTATTTGCTTTCTTTTGAAACTGCAAGCCAGATGGGTTCCTATTTAGGTTCGTGGACTGGTGAATAAACCTGTCTATATATCAAAAAAGTGTTATCTCAGAAACAACAAACCTGGGGGGGGCGTGGCCAAGATGCCAAGGAGATAGCAGCATTCTCTTGATGCTCTGCCTTAAAAGATTTTTTCTGACAGGATTTTATTAATATTACTTAAAATGCAACTAAGAATTTTCAGTCAGTTGATCATCTTAATATTGTGGACAACTTATCCAGAAAAATTTTCAACCTTATTGATATTTTACCAAGAAATTTTTCTGTCAGAAGTTCTGCTGTACTTGTCACAGACTGAAACAACTATGAGTCACTCAAAGACTTCTCTTCAGGAAAGCTCCATGAAAAAGGAACTTCAGACTATAATTTCCAGTATACAGGACCTTTCTATAAAAATGGACAATGTGATGATACAGGACCTTTCTATAAAAATGGACAATGTGATGACTGTGCCCTGGCCCAGCAATCAAGAAGCCTCATCCCTCACTACTAACACCAGGGAGGTCATCTCCTAGAAGAGAGGAAAGGATAACTAATACACACAGTAAATACAATTTCCCTTAAGTGCACACAGAGATCACAGTCAGTCTGGGGCTGGTTGCTCCCTTGCTCACCAGGTCCCCAATAAGACTCCCCACTGGCACATCTATAGGGTCCAGGTCTCAGCCTAGCTGGGCAAGCTAAAACCTCCAGTACCTTCTCTGTCCAACCAGTGCTTCGTGTCCCTGCCAAGTAGCTGACAAAACACACACACACTTTGAGATAAGTATTTATACAACTTCACAGACACTCCTGAGAAAGGCTGACATAGATTCTCCAGCTGTGCCCCTTTACCCAGACCATACGGAAATAATCCCTGCCACCACCCAGCTAATAATATCAGCTACTAAAAGACCCTTAAAAGGATGTCCAGTTATTACTGTGCAATATTATTATCCAATGGTAGTATGACTAACAGTCATAGATTACTTTAGAGTGGCCTGTTACAATAACCTCTCTAAATATGCAATGTACTCTAGAGCTTATCTCTACACAAACCAGCCACAGGTAAAAGGTTTTAAAAATATTTATTAATAAATAATTAAAACACAAGACAAACTACTACACCACAGAGATATCTAAGAGTTCAGAGATCACACAGAAACTTAAAATAATACAGTAGGACAGGTCTGATTTAAAAAAAAAACGAATTAATCTTTACTGGCTTTAATTATTCCTACAAGAAATCATAGTGCTAAAACTTACATGTGAGCTTAGGCAGAGTGCTGAGTTAGATATCCATGATCAAAATGCTTTCAGTCTCTTGTGAGAAATAGTATTTAAACATTACTAACAAACATGTCTCTAAGGCCCTCCCAAATTACATCATTTTTGACACTTAGGTTTTCCCAGTATTCATATTGCATCATCTTAACACCTGTCTGAGTTCTCAGGCCACAAACTGCATTATTTAGCAATCTAACACCTCCTCAGAAACTTACAACAATATAAGTTATTTCACATGTATACACTAACAGAAACTAGAGGAATAAAGCACCTTCCACATGTAAGTTCTGGTCATAAACTTTAGCCTTAAAACAATGGGCATGAAACCTTCATCCAGACGCACTGGAGCCAATTTCTAATATGAAAGGCTCACAACATGCAATGTTGTCACATATTTTGCAGTTCTACATTTCACAATATTCTTTTCACTCAAGAAAACATGCCTGTATTTTACATTTATTTACAAATGCCAGAATTATATATCAGATTCTATTTGACTAGGCTGGCAGCCTTTGCCCATCTCTCCCCAATCATCACAGATAATCTAGAGAAAATTATGGAAAACATGAAGAAAGAAAGCAAGAAACAGAGGACTTGAATGAAATAATCACAAAACACACCGACCAAATAGCAGCCATAGAAGAATCAGTGAATAAAAGACTTAATACTAAGAACTGCATGGTCAGGGAATCCAATACAACTTGAAGGAAAAAACATAAGATTTGACAATAATTACACATCTACAACAATAGCAGAAAGGAAAGCTTGTGTCCCCTTAATCAAAGATTTAAAGAAAGTCAACACTAAAGCTCAGATTATGTTCCCAACCAGAATCAAAATCACCCCTGTACGTGGTTAGAAGATTTTCAACAGCCTTGAAGAGGCAACTGACTTTGTAAAGAAGAATAATCTAATAGATAAAGTAGAAGAAATGGACTTTTTCTTTACCTGACCTGAAAAGACAAGTGACTAATGGTAAACTATTTACAAGTGACAAAAGTAACAAAAAACTCAAGGATAAATAATATGAAAATTTCCACATAAAAGAATTTCTCAACAAACATAATCTCTGAAAACCACAGGGGAAAATAAGGTACAACATTTTCATATTTCTTTAACATATGAATATATATGTGTATATATATATATATATATATATATATATATATATATATATATATACACACATATCTACATAAATGAACATTTTCCTTTTGTTTTGTCTTTCACTTCACTTTTGGCTTCTTTCCTGTCTTTCTCCCTTTTTCTTACATCATCAGAGTTAAGTATATAGCAATATACACATAACTTGATATACTAAACATCATAAGAACTAATAATCATAATAAATTTAATAATAATTTAATAATTTATCATAATAAAGAACTTCATCAGAAATTAAACTGCAGTAACTTAATCACTTTACAATACATATAAAGTATGTGGACTATTGAAAAGTTAAATTACTGTACAACATATTAGTCATTGTTACATACATTTTCTCTCTTTTTCTTTTACTTCTTCTCTCTATCCTGTCTTATTTATAAATATTCCCATAAAGTTGTTGAGAGATAGAGCAATAACCTTTGAATAAAATAATATACATTTTTTAACTGATACAGATCTTTAAATGTATGTTTAACATTGTTAATATATTGAAATTAAAGTAAAAATCAACCTGAATTTTGAATGGGATATATGGGTTTTGTAAAATAAGTTAGTTAACATTACCCAGACTTTATGATGTTTTAGCTAACATGAAATCTATATAAAAAAAAAAAAAGGTCTAGTTTATAAATAGAAAGATATGGGATTAGAGTTTTGTGCGGTATTGATATGATACGGGAATTGGGGAAGGGACTATAGATGCTTAAATGTGTACTTGTGACCAGAAAAAACATGACACCTTTATTAACATCTTTTCTGGGGTTTTTTGTATGGTGGATGAGTAAATTGAAATGCTCTCAATGTGAACAGTGTGAAAAGTCTAGTCAACTTACATTTATTCAGTAATTCCCCACTGGTAATCCTAAAAGCTTCACTAGAACTTTGGCTTGAGAGTAGAATTCAGTCTACATATGCACATCCATTAAAGCAGTAGTGCGAGTAAGGACACAGCATGACCTTTGAACTCTCGTCATTCTGAGAAGAACAACTGTGATGAAAATAAAGAAGGAACACTGATAATAGCATCTCAGAGTGAAAGTAATAAATAAACAGTATATGCACTATATGTAAGTGTTTCATTTTACAAAATAATTGCAAAAAGTAGGATATAGCATTAGAACTCCTCCACATAAACTATAGATTATGAAACAAAGTTAAACAGAGTTTCTGAAACACTCTGTGATTTCTATTTTAGCTTAGTAAAGCTATATTGGAGTGTGTCATGTTACCGGACAATAAATTAAATGGTTCAGTTAACTGATTTTGTCAAGAACATACATTAACTACGAGAGAATTTGTAAATATAAACACTAAGTCATTTTGCTATAGCAATCTGAATGTTAAATAAATTAACAGAAAAATCAGATTATTAGTATACAGTATGACACTCATACTCACTGTTACTGGCTGCAAAACAAACGGCAAGTTTTTGGTTATGTGTCACTAGCAGTAAGAACAAGTTTCTTTAGAAACAGTCTAATACTAATATTTGAAAGACATATTTCAGTTTTTAACATTATGAAAATATAAAACTGATCATTAAAGCATATATTACTACTCTGGAAAGTTGATGCCATAGTTGTTAGGACTGTAATAGTTGATCTAACATCTTTCCAGATGTTGTTATTGTGTGAAAATGGACGGAGAAAAACCTGAGCTAACTTTAATCCTGTATATTTATATCATATTATTGATGGAATTAGATTATTTAGCAAGTCTTTAAGCAGAATGCCCTAATTGTTAGATAGACGTTTTGAAATTCCTAAAGTTTAGTTATATTTCAACTAACAGATTACAGATGATTTTAAATATTACAACAATAAACTACAGACAGTTGTGTACAATTTATTGGGACATTTTAGCAAACAAAAGAACTAAAACTAATGTTTCCAATAGAGAAAAGGAGATGCTTCATTGGCATAAAACTAAATATTTTATTACAGAAATAAGTGTATAGATTCAACATACTTCAGCAAACATTGCACTCGTCTATATAATGTTGGACATATAAGCGTAAATCAAATCATGTTATATTTACACTAAGAGACAACAGATATATGTTCATATAGTAGTAATAGACTAAACACAATTTCTATTGTTCTTTGCAGAATTTTTTTAACAAACAAGGTATTTAAAACTCATAGTCTTAAATAGAAAAAGAGAGTTATTTGTTGATATGAAACATTACCATTCTATATGTGTATGCATTCAGTAGATTAGAGTGTAGACTATACTTGCAACAGATGTCACATAATATGAATATGAGCTGCATGAAGAGATCAAGGTGATACTATCATTATGACAATCTGAAAGTGTCTTGTGAAATCAGTAGTTTTTAGGTAAAACATTGAAATAATATAAACTATACTTCTTATAGTAAAATTAACACCTAATCCCAAGTGTTACTTGTCTACATAGATTGTAGACATGAGTTTTGAGCCTCACTCTGCTCATGCTGTCCATATATGATGGGGAGGGGGAGAGAGGAGAAGCCATATAGAATACTCTTATGTTGGAGGAATTCAAATAGTTGTTAATGTTGTCTTAAAAGAAGTTTTAGTGTCTATATTTTATTGTATCATTGATTTAATTGCAACAAAGAACATATATGCACATTAATTAATTTTAAATAAAAGCACTTAACTTAATATGCATAACTTTTGTTGTGTATTTACTGCATATGTGCTCATAATTTTGAAGTACATGTGCATACAGCTCTCCATTATAGACTCATGTACTAGAAGTCTAATATCTCAACATTCATATGAAACAAAACACTGTTGGAAGATAAATCCTCATTTTATTAACATACATGATCCAGTTTGAAAAACACTATATAGAAATAAAACAGAGAACTAGTAGAGAAAGGTGATTTTGGAGTTTTAAGCATTAAATTGGACAATAGGCACTTTACCTTTTAAATTGTAAATAGTTTCAAGCAGATGACATTTAAGGTTAATTTAAAACATAGTATATAAACAATCTAGATTCCATGTACAAAACCATAAATTTATGCTACTTAATATTTCTGAAGAGTGGTTTTATTAATGTATTAGTTATATATACTGTTTTAACGCAGATGCATTTGATAGTAGTAGGATACTATTACTAGGATGGATGACGGTGGTTTAGATGATCGAATCATCGAACCAGGAATCAAGCATTCCAGGTTTAGAATTGTATATAGTTTTGAATGTATTCTAATTTTGTTTATTTCATGTTATGTGTCCATAATAAATTTTCTAATACCCAAATCTTTTTATAAAGATGTTTTATTATAAATGTATGTCTCTAAATGTCAATAGTCTTAACAACCCTATAAAAAGAGGAAGTTTGGCTAAATATTTGAAAACAAACAAAGGTGATGTAGCTTTTTTACAAGAAACCCATATATTAGAAAGTTATTTAGATAAAATGTCTTTTAATGGCTACACAGTACTTGTAGAATCACATTATCAGACTAAAAGAAGAGGCACTATGATACTATCGAAGAAATCTGTACCAATACCTAAAATAATTGATTCATATTCAGACAAAAATGGCATGTTATGCTTGATTATTTTAGAAATAAACAGATCACACTGGCCAAAACATATTGGATACATGGTATTGGTTCTGAAACAGTAAATAAGTATATTGAACTGACAATAACTAGATCTAGAGGTGATATAATTTATGCAGGAGACTTCAATTATATTCTAAGAATGAGACAACTAAAAGTGATCATTTTAAACTCTCCATTCCAGCTGAAAAACTAAATAATTTCATTACTAATTCAAATTTGAGAGATATATATGAAATAAAAGAAGCAAAATCTTTAGAATACATGCATTACTCCTACATATTTGGTACACAAACAACTGTAGATACGGTATTTACTACTGACAACTTATTTTCTAAAATACAAGAAGTCCTGATTAGTTCTTGCCCAATATCTGACCACAATGCTATTTTTTTTAAATTAACATTAAACCAAATAACTTGATCTTCTGGCAAAGAATACCAGCATACATTATTAAAATCAGCGGATTTAAGGAACGGCTTTTAAAAGAAATAAAATTATTTCTTTATATTAATGATAATAACAAAACTTCAAAAACTATAGTATAGGACACATTAAAATCGTATTTATATGGTGAAATTAAAACATGGTACTTAAATAAACAAAAAATAATGGGAAAGTGAACTAATAATAATGCAGTCAAAAACTGATGCATTAAAAAGGAAGTTGACTACTAAAGACATAAACTCAAACTCAGAATTGAAACAACTAAACTTAAAATACATAGAAATTCTAAATCATAAAGTTGCAATAAATCTAGAAATAATTAAATTACGATCTTATTCCGTTAACTCGAAGAACACGCATAGGCTAGCAGTGAAATCAAAAAGTCTAACAAATGTTAAACATATAAGGGAGATTGATAAATCTAGAAGTAAACCTAAGTATTCAATGGATCTAATTGAAATTCTGGAAGCATTTAGGATACATCATGAAATTATGAACAAAACTAATTCAAATATTACTAGTAATGTTAACCAAAAAACGGAGGATGCAAAGACAAACCAATAAGCAGAAACAAAGCACCCTGAACCACTGCTAGGTAGGCACACAAATTTAATAAGCCGAACAGTTCACTCGAATATAATATAACGCTGAAGCAAATCACCATACGTTTTCGTCCACAACTTCATCAGATTATGCTAGTACATTCAATTAAAACCTTTTATATACCCATCCAGCTTTTAAATCAACCAATAAAAACACTCATTTATACATTTGAATAAATTAATACATTAACAAGCATTAAAATTCAAGTTGTGTGGCTCTGTTAAAAATAGGAAACCTGTTAAATACTAAAACAATGTGTGTGTGTGTGTTATATATTAAAAAACATATACCCAATTTACACTATTAAATAAATGTTTAAAAGTTTAAAAAAATTAAAAAGCATAAAATTGATTCAATTGTAATATACAAGGGAATAAATACATAAAATGCATTGAGATACTGCCCTCTGCTGACATAAAAAATGATTGCACTTTGATATCACAATTTTGCTGACCTCATTTTTAATACAGGGGCGAGTGAGATCATGTCATTTAAACCAGGGAATTTACTGGCCTCCAACACTACTTGCCAGTATAATTCCCTGTATTCCACTAAAGTCTCCCACATTCCGCCCCTGGGGTCTTTTGGCACAACCTCTAATATAAAAAACTGAAATTCAGCTTCAGGACAAGTTTTTGTGTGTTTATACAGAGAATTTGTTTCACTTTTTATACGAATATCATAGGTGTGCTCATAAATTCTCTGTTTTACCTTTCTTTCACTCTTGCCTATGTAAAAAGCATTACATTTTTTACATAAACCTAAATAAATAATCCCTTTTGTATTACAATTCGCAAAAGTTTTTAAAGTTAAAATTTTGTTGTTCCTGGCAGGTAAATTAATAGTATCTCCAGTAATCAAGTACGAACAATAATTACAAGCACCACATTTAAATACACCAGCTTTTTTATTGGTGCCTGCTAACCTTGAATTCCCTTTACTACCTCTTTCAAAAATATCCTTCAGAGTGTTTCCTTTCCTGTAAATGTGTTTTATATCACTCTGAAAGATGTGATTTAAGTCAGAAACCTTTGAAAAATTAATCCACTCTTTATCAAAAATTCTTTTAATCAAACCAGCTTGCCCGTCGTATGTGGTAATAATACCTGATACAAATTCATTGTTTAACCCATCTACTTTCTTATTTGTGACCTGTTGAGTTGCACTGCCTTCAATTTTACCCAATACAGGGGCAAACCTGCCCTTCCTACCATCACTGACTTCTTTAGAAACTCTGTCAATGAGCTCTTCAGGGTAACCTCTGTTCAAGAACATGTTTTTCAAGTTTTTACCTTCATTGCTATAACATGCGTCATCAGAAGTCATTCTACACAAGCGCACAAATTGCCCTTTTATAACGCATCTTTTCTGGTGTGGGGGGTGCGAACTTGAATAGTGCAGATAAGAATTCGAAAAGGTTTCTTTTCTAAAAATTCTGGACTCAAAACCATACTCAGTCTTAGATATATTGACATCAAGATATTTCAGTTCATCAATTGTGTATTTGTGGGTGAATCTTAAAAATTCTGTGGTACCGTTTAGATATTCCACAAAACTAACAAATTCATCTTCGGTACCTGCCCATAAAAAACACAAATCGTCCAGAAATCTACCATATAACTTCCACAGACTACTATATTCTGAGTTTAGTACAAACTTATTCTCCCAAAATGACATAATAATGTTGGCATAAGTGGGAGCACAATGTGCCCCCATCGCCACACCTTTAGTTTGTCTAAAGTACTCGCCCTGAAAGAATATAAAATTGTTCTTTAGGACAATCTCCATTAATAACAATATAGTTCTGAACTCATTGTGCCCTAGTAATTTGGAATCAAGTAGCATTTCTTCAAACCATTCAAGGCCTACATCATGAGGTATACTTGTAAATAAATCAATCACATCCAAGGTACCAAAACCTTTTGTTTCGTTGGCAAGTGATTCATTTAATTTTCTTAAGAAATGCCAGGAGTCTTTTAAAATAACATTGTTATCACAAACAAGCTTTTTTATCTTCTGGTCAATATACTTGGCCAAAGGTGCAGTGACCGAACCTTCGGCTGACACTATCACTCTCAAAGGTGGGTCATTTTCATCTCTGTGCACCTTTGGTATCCCAAATATGGAGGGTATTCTCGGTTTGTCTACGTACAGATATTTAAAAGTACTCATGTCAATAACTCCATCCATTAATAAGTCATTTAAAATAACATAAATTCGCTTATAGGCAATATTAATTTCATTCAAGGATATTCTGGTGTATTTAGTATTGTCATTTAGTATGTCAAACATTTTGCTCTCATAGTTAATGGCATCCATCAGCACAACCCCCCCACCCTTATCGGGCTTCATAATTCTTATATTCTTGTTCTCACTTAATGATTTCAAAATTCTCAGTTCAGGGTCTGTTAGATTAGACTGCACTTTGTGGTAACTCAGAATTTTCCTAAGCTCATGTTCCAAGCTCAATTCAAAGTTTCTTAGCTGAGGGTGTGTAGGGGGATTGAAGGTGCTCTTACGTCGCAGTTCTTCATTGTTAACATTAACACCATTTCCTTTAAAATATAGTTCTAGGTTTTTCTTCCTAATAAATAATTTAATATCAATTAATAGTTTAAAAATATTTGTTCTCTCTCTGGGTATAAAACCAAAACCTTTTGTCAATAATTCGAAATGACTAATATTTATTACAACATCTGTGTAATTATAAATATTAAAATCATTGTAACTATATTTAAAACCACAATTTGTAATTATTCCCAGACCGGTCGTCTCCTTTCTTGAGCTCCCCAGTTCCTGGTTTTGTAGTTTTTTGAACTGTAAGTAACAGGTTCCCTGTGCATGAGCCTCTCAGAACGCCTTAACGGTGGAAATGCAGCATCATAATCATTCTCTAAAGGTAATTCATTATCAGAAATATCATTATTAGGTTCTCTGTAGTGATTAATATCATAATTTCTAACATTTCTAACCCAATTCTTAGGCTTCGGGTATTGTTTCTTTGCTTTATATTCATTTAAATCTCTCTCTATCTTGTTTAACTTTCTGTTTTTAACCTCCAAACATTTACTTTCTAGATTGTTTAATAGTTTATGATACTTGCTTCTCTCTTCATCTACTGTAAATAGTAAATCATGAGTAATGTCCCTGTTTACACATTCTACAGTTTCTTGCAACTTCTTGATTTCTACCTCGTTATTTTTAATGATGGCCCTCATTATTTCAAAACCACAATTGTCAAAAGCCTCAATTAAATCAAAATAAAACTCCGTACCCTCCACAACCTTGTTAGGGTATTTACATACCCTAAGCCCTTTGGGCACAATTTTCTATTCTAAACAATACTTTAAATAAGTGTTGTCCATTTCTAACATTTTGCATTTATACAAAAAATAGTCCAGGTCATCAAGTTTTTGAGTAAAAGTTCCTTGTAAATTGTCATTGGTGTTGTTTTTAGTAGCAAAGTCATAAACAACATTGAACAAGTCACTAAATTGTCTTTTTGTACCTGTAGAGTTTAAACTACCACCAGGGCCAAAACGAACTCCTTCACCCGTTTTTCTGCCATTATTAGGCTGCTCAGATTGTCCGCGATCAGTTTCATCAAGCAAAATCCGAGGGAAACCATCCAGACTGCTGGATCCTGCTCCATTTCGTCTTTCTACATCTCTGGATTCATTTTCCTCACCAACAGCCCGTCTCTCTCGCGCTTCTACACGCCGATGCACTTCCTGGTTCCCTGGCTCCAATACAGTCGTCAATACCGAGGCCAATGATTGGCTGACTGGGGTCAAAAGCCCCACAAGTTGAGTGAGCTGTCCGATAAGCTTCCTGAGCTCACCGACTTCATTAGTCTTTGCTCCATTGCTTGCCACACTCCCAGCAGGTGATTCCATCCCAAAGTTACTGATAACCAAAAAATGGAGGATGCAAAGACAAACCAATAAGCAGAAACAAAGCACCCTGAACCACTGCTAGGTAGGCACACAAATTTAATAAGCCGAACAGTTCACTCGAATATAATATAACGCTGAAGCAAATCACCATACGTTTTCGTCCACAACTTCATCAGATTATGCTAGTACATTCAATTAAAACCTTTTATATACCCATCCAGCTTTTAAATCAACCAATAAAAACACTCATTTATACATTTGAATAAATTAATACATTAACAAGCATTAAAATTCAAGTTGTGTGGCTCTGTTAAAAATAGGAAACCTGTTAAATACTAAAACAATGTGTGTGTGTGTGTTATATATTAAAAAACATATACCCAATTTACACTATTAAATAAATGTTTAAAAGTTTAAAAAAATTAAAAAGCATAAAATTGATTCAATTGTAATATACAAGGGAATAAATACATAAAATGCATTGAGATACTGCCCTCTGCTGACATAAAAATTATTGCACTTTGATATCACAATTTTGCTGACCTCATTTTTAATACAGGGGCGAGTGAGATCATTGACAGAGTTTCTAAAGAAGTCAGTGATGGTAGGAAGGGCAGGTTTGCCCCTGTATTGGGTAAAATTGAAGGCAGTGCAACTCAACAGGTCACAAATAAGAAAGTAGATGGGTTAAACAATGAATTTGTATCAGGTATTATTACCACATACGACGGGCAAGCTGGTTTGATTAAAAGAATTTTTGATAAAGAGTGGATTAATTTTTCAAAGGTTTCTGACTTAAATCACATCTTTCAGAGTGATATAAAACACATTTACAGGAAAGGAAACACTCTGAAGGATATTTTTGAAAGAGGTAGTAAAGGGAATTCAAGGTTAGCAGGCACCAATAAAAAAGCTGGTGTATTTAAATGTGGTGCTTGTAATTATTGTTCGTACTTGATTACTGGAGATACTATTAATTTACCTGCCAGGAACAACAAAATTTTAACTTTAAAAACTTTTGCGAATTGTAATACAAAAGGGATTATTTATTTAGGTTTATGTAAAAAATGTAATGCTTTTTACATAGGCAAGAGTGAAAGAAAGGTAAAACAGAGAATTTATGAGCACACCTATGATATTCGTATAAAAAGTGAAACAAATTCTCTGTATAAACACACAAAAACTTGTCCTGAAGCTGAATTTCAGTTTTTTATATTAGAGGTTGTGCCAAAAGACCCCAGGGGCGGAATGTGGGAGACTTTAGTGGAATACAGGGAATTATACTGGCAAGTAGTGTTGGAGGCCAGTAAATTCCCTGGTTTAAATGACATGATCTCACTCGCCCCTGTATTAAAAATGAGGTCAGCAAAATTGTGATATCAAAGTGCAATAATTTTTTATGTCAGCAGAGGGCAGTATCTCAATGCATTTTATGTATTTATTCCCTTGTATATTACAATTGAATCAATTTTATGCTTTTTAATTTTTTTAAACTTTTAAACATTTATTTAATAGTGTAAATTGGGTATATGTTTTTTAATATATAACACACACACACACACATTGTTTTAGTATTTAACAGGTTTCCTATTTTTAACAGAGCCACACAACTTGAATTTTAATGCTTGTTAATGTATTAATTTATTCAAATGTATAAATGAGTGTTTTTATTGGTTGATTTAAAAGCTGGATGGGTATATAAAAGGTTTTAATTGAATGTACTAGCATAATCTGATGAAGTTGTGGACGAAAACGTATGGTGATTTGCTTCAGCGTTATATTATATTCGAGTGAACTGTTCGGCTTATTAAATTTGTGTGCCTACCTAGCAGTGGTTCAGGGTGCTTTGTTTCTGCTTAGTAATGTCACAAAAGACAATTTCTTGGGAAAAAAAAATAAAAAACTATCTAAATAACAAAATATTAAATTGTTTAAGCCAATAACTCTAAAGGAACTAAAGGAAAAAATACAAAGTCTTAAAAGCAACAAAACACCAGGCTTAGATGGATTAACAGGAGAAATGTATAAAATACTACTAGATGAAGCATTAAAAACATTATTAGAAGGAACTGAGGACTTCAGAAAAAATATAAGTTCATTTCCCTCTTGGAAATATGCCATGATAGCACCTATTTTAAAACTTGACAAAAATACTAAACTTGTAACCTCTTACCGCCCTATATCATTATTAAATGTAGATTATAAAATCTTCACATCAATTCTTGCCAATAGACTAAATCAATTAATGCCCAAACTAATAGCAGCTGATTAAACAGGCTTCATCCTAAATAGGAAAGTTCAAGACAATGTTATCAGACTGCTATCTCTAATAGAATATGCAAGCAAGAAAAAGAAAGATTATCAATTATAAGCCTAGACCTAAACATAGACCTAAACAAGGCATCTGACTCCATAAATTGGTCTTATTTATTTACAGTATTGGAAATATACAATTTCTCACCTGAGTTTATAGATCTTTTAAACAGATTATATAGACACTCAATATCATGTATCAAAATTGGTGCTTTCCTTTCAGGCCCACTCAAAATCTTAAAAGGTACAAAGCAAGGGTGCCCGTTGTCGCCCTTGTTGTTTGCTTTATCAGTGGAACCATTAGCTAATAGCATAAACGCAAACCCAAATATAAATAGTTTTTCTATTAACCCAAATTATAAATCCAAAATACAACTTTTTGCAGATGATATCCTGCTAACAATTGGTGATATTGATTCTTCCATTGACCACATTATGAAATCCCTACAAACCATTGAAGAAATTTCAGGCCTAAGTTTCAACCACAGCAAAACAGACACAATATTATTAAATAAAAAAAACAGACACTGTATTAAGAAAACAAGGTAAATTCAATTGAGCAAATGACATACTTAAATACTTAGGGGTATATACAAAATCAAGTTGGAATGACACCATTAAAATAAATTATAAAAATTTAATATCCACAATCAAAGAATATCTAAATAGATGGAATAAATTGTTTTTCAAGACTGAGGGAATACTACAATTAATAAAAATGATCATATTACCTAAAATACTATTTCTTTTTCAGACACTAATTGCTCCTCCAACCAAAAAATCAATGAAACACTTAAGTTCCATGTTGATAAAATTCTTATGGTCACCCCAAAACCTGAGAATTGGTTACACATGGCACTACCGAAACTGGGATGATGGTGGAATACATTCCTCCCAACCATACCGATTTACTCGTTTTTTATCGAGTTTTGGGGTCCAAATGAAGGGGTGCCACGATTCCTGAGTGGTACCCCTTCATTTCCGATTTTTTTGTTTCTTTTTTTATGTTTTGAATTTTCCATGCTGTCAGAGCTGACGTCATCACGTGCACGATGACGTCAGCTCCATCAACGCTACCAGCCAGTCGGAATTGAGCTCAAGGAGCTCACGTCATCATTTCCGACTGGCTGGCTGTGAGTGGGAATTACAGGCTGGCTTTAGTAAACTGCTTTGCTTGCGCCGAGAATAGAAGAACTAAACTGCTTTGCTTGCTGCCAAGAACAGAAAGCTTTGGCGATAAGAACGGGCTGGTTTTGGGCGTTTTTGCTTTGCTTGCTGCCGAGAATGGAAGAATAAACTGCTTTGCTGCTACTGCCATAAACAGACTTTACTTTGCTGCCGGGCTGGTTTTGGATGGTGTTAAAGGAGTACAACAGATTTGTTAAATGCTTTCCTCAACTTCTCTGCCGTTTTCCTCCCTATTTACTGCTTCCTGCATAAACGAACAAGAATGCAGCATTTAGAAAATAGAAATTCCCCTTGTTTCTCTAATCCAGCCCTACCTTAGCGTACAGGAATGTTTTCACTCTTAAAAACATTCTCTCGCGTTTCAGTTAATCTTCCAGGAGTCCCCCAATTATTGACGTCATCGCAGCCAGGCAGTGGAGGTATATTTTTTTTAAATTTCCCTCCCCCGAAGTGACATCACCACAGCCGGCCTCAGCTTCTCGGTCAAACAGAGAAACCCACCCATTCTGTGATGTCACAGCTGCCTTGTCCTTCCCCCAGCCTTGGAATGCTCAAATACAGCTGCAGGAGGTAGGGAAGTTCTTGTCGTGTTCGTGTTTCTAGTACGCAGTGTTTTTCAATCGGAACGTGTTTTCCCAAGCCTTGCCTGTATCAGCTTATCCTCTTGGCCTGATTTATTTGTAAGTCAACTTTTTTACAACCTAATTCATGATAGTTTCTTCTGCCTTGTTGTCTTTTACTAGAACAAGGCTTTACAACTTGTCCGTTTTGTGTTTTGCTTCTGTAGTGGTTTCACGGTGTGCACGTGGTCTTGGTAATAGCAACCGATTTGTTGTAATAGCTGCAAAAGGTGCATGTGTTTTGTGCGCATAACTGTTGTGTATGTATGGTTCTAATGATATAGTCATATGGTTCATGAAGTTATTATATGGATGTGTGTGTATATGTTTATATATATATATGAGTGTGGATATGTGTTTGTATGAGTGTGAATATATGTGTGTAGTCGCAAGCTCCCTGTTGATTTTAAACTAGTGTTTGTTACTGCTTTTCCGCTCGAGTGAGAATTTTTACTTGCTTAAATGTCCTTTAGAAGCCATGAGCTATGAACTGTTGTGGACAGGTTTTTTCGTGTTTTATTTATTTATTTTATTTTTTGGCATGACGAAACAGACAGCCTCGATTGAACTTTGATCTCTGAAGCTACTGAAAAGTTAGCGACTGTTGGAGTAAGAAAGAGGCTGCAAAGCCAGATAAATTTTAGCGCTTTCTTTCACTTTATGGTCAACGTGAACTTCCTCAGAAGTTTTCTGAGGAAATTCACGTTGACAATAAAGTGAAAGCTTATCTGGCTTTGCAGCCTCTTTCTCAACAATCGCTAACTTTTCAGTAGTTTAGTTGGTTCGTTCAATTTGGTTTTCACTTCAGTGTTTTTGATCTCTGAAGCATTACATTACAAAACACCTCCCTGAATTCCATGGCAAAAGATATTTCATTTATCACACAAGCACACTGCCACATATTCCATTTATTAGTCGTTTTTTTTTTTTACTGGTTTGGGTTATGTTTCCAACTAATTTCACTGAGAATCTGATAAGTGATAAAGACCTGGTTCTTTGTTTACAGACTGTCCAGATCTGTCTCCGTTTTGGACTGTACCTCATAAAACTTGTGGTCTTATGGAAAATCAGTGAGGATTGAAGTCACTAAATGTCTTGCGTTTGAGTTTCAGCCTTCACATCCTTCACAAATGCATGCTTAGCACAATGCCCTATTCTAGCAACTTTCAAAGTTATAATAACCATGTTTTAAAGTTAGTCTTCTCCTCTTTCTCAGAATCCATGAAGTACTCTGACTTGGGCTTTGGCAGCTACCAAAACAAAGTGAAACACTGCACCAGCAGTTTTGATAGTTGCCTGCACTGCTTACTTAAGGTAGTAACAGCCAACCGTGTGTAATATTAGCATATAGTTTATTAATATAATTAAAAATGTTTTTCATTTTGATATTGTATCCCAAAGTGGTGGCAAGTTTATGGATAGTGCACATTTCTTTGATGCTTTGAATATTTGTAAAACAACTTTGGGTGGTGGTGTATGGAAATGGGGTTGGCTTGGGCAGGGTTTGCCATTGCACATGCAAGGGTGATCTTGTTTCAAGCCCAGCTTGATGTCCATTGTGGGATTTGCCCCCATACCACCCATTCCATAGGACTAATAGGTGGTGGAATGTACGAGTGTGTATGGCAGTATTTGGTGATAAGGTGTTCAAGTAAATTTCTTCACCACTGCTGCTAGATGGGAGATAAAAGGGAACTAAAATGATCAACCCAGGTTTCCCACTTAAAATGGAATGGTGTCCATGCGGTATGCTGGTGGATGGTTTGTCTGCTGGATGTGACAATGCTGCATGTTTTACCATTTCATTTTTCCTAATTTTAATTTTCTTCTGTAGTATTTGTGTCATATGGGATTTGACAGTGACTTGTCACAAATTTTGTTGGCTGTGGGTCTTTGTTTTAGTCTGTAGGTCAGGGAAGTACATATCAACTCAACACCAGCTGTACTAGATAACTACGGTTCCCTTCATGTTGTGATGCTGCCCTGCCAACTGCACTATGTGGGCAGCCTTTAGACAATTTCCTATCTCTTAATACATGAAACAGAGTATAAAGGATTAGGCTAGATAAAATCACTTTAGTTGGCAGATCTGGGAGACAACCTAACTTTCTACTGTGTCCCTCCTCAGGATGCTTATAATGCACTTGCCTGTGTTCAATTTTTTATTTCCTACTCCAGAGTTAACCGATGTGTTCTTTGTACAGTACTGTTTTATGTAGCTATAGTCAATTACTATACTATTTCTGCGCTAGGTTAGATATTTTATTGGTGTCTACATTCCCCTCAGATTTTGACTTTCTTGTTTTTGAAGCTCTCTGTACTTAATGTTACTACTTTTGATAGCCCCCCCCCCCCCCAGGCATCTACTGAAAATGGGCTTTAGCTCAGTCGGACTAACCCAGGTAACAATTGCCAGAATAAATGATGAATAAAAGACTTATGAGAACCTTCATTTCTTAGTAGTGATAGGAAAAGTTACCGAGTTGTGGTTGGCCATCATGATTATTTCACAATTCCTCAAAATTGTGGTTAGACACATTGCAGGTGCAAATCACACACCTTAACTAATCGCACCCTTTGCATTACATGGTAGCATTAAATGTAATAGCACAAAAACTACTAGACAAATTTCTGTTTTGGAGGAGGGGGATATGCCCATTGCATGCCTCCCCCCTTCCTCATTTGTGGGTGCACACAGTTAATTCCCTTTGCTATATACTACTTGGTCACACAGTTGTGGCACATTACAAAACTCTTTGGACAGTGTATTTCAGCACGCATACTATTCCCCATCTCTATAAACTGTTGCATTGTATTATCACTTTGGCATATGTTCATCTGGATTTAATGTTTAAAAATAGCTTCACTGACTGCATGGGTCCTTATTTGACATTGTGGCTCCATTTTAGAACTTGCACGGCAAATAGGGAATTTTGTATGAAAGGTGTAGAGAAGCTCCAGGTGACTACCTTCACGGTGGGCCCTAACAGTAAATCATAATGTTTGGGTTTTGTCCCTCCTTTGTCAGTTAGTGTTTGCAGTAATGTGGTCCCTGTGCACACGTCACGGCCTGCTAAGTCTGAAGTGGGGGTGGGAACAGAGCACTGAATCCAAAGTGCTGAGATCAAAGAAACAGAGTTGAGTGCTGAAACTAGAAAACTATCTTTTTATAAAAAAAAAAAAAAAAAAAAGCTAGGCTTGCCTCCAACACAGAAGGGCTTGGGGGCTCAGAAGCCAAAAATAGTTTATACCACTTAACAGGAAAGTCAGGAAACAAGCTTAAAATTTTATTTTTTTCTGTTTCCCAGATGCTCTCACTGTTGCTGTTCACCAATCATTAGGCATGACACCTGTTTGGAGACTACAGTTTAAATAGCAATCCAGAGACCTGATCATGTTTCATGCTATTTAGAAGGCATCCTAGGGCCTATCAGTGCAGTGTTCTTTGCCTTACAGAGTGCAGTGAGCACCTTTTCCCTGGTGACAGCAGGGGGAGATTGTGGGATAATAGGATCATTGAATATTAGTAGGCTATGAACCTGGAAGTCATTCTAAGCCTTGCCGTTTCAAGACAATGTAATATCATAGAGGTAGTAGTCGGTACCCAAGATTGCATTTAGGGATGACTGTCTCTGGACTGAGGTAGCCAGTAAATCATGTTATAACCAAAAATCATCTGTATGTAAATATCTCAAATTAGAGGTGCATACTAGGCTAATGACACTAGGACCTTTATAATGCAACTTTGAACCTCTAATAGCTGAACATCACAGTATTTTTGTTTGGTACAGTGTTGAACATATACTTGTGGGGAAAGTAAATAATGTGTTTGTTCAATTAGTCTCTGTGGTGACCCTTGAAGTCTCATAATCCCAGTAAATTATGTGTTTGCTACAGAGTAATAAAACCAAGTTTGTGGTTCCTTTTTAATGCCATTTGTGGCATCCTTATTTACATGTGCCATAAATGGATGCTATGTTTCAAATGTCAGATTGGGAATGACATTATGTATGCACTTTGAATAAGAGCAGCAGGATCTGGAATGAGATTTAGAAAGCCAGAATCTATGCAAAACTTTTGCAAGTACTGAGCTTGGGATGTGAATATCCAGTGAGATTAGTTTATGGTCTGATTATGGTGTGATCTTACCAGTGAGGGGTACACTTCTGGTCTGGCGCATAGAGTCCCCATGTTGGTGATCAGGTCCAGTATGTTTTCCCCTCTTGTGGGAGTGGTAACAAGTTGTTACATAGCATTTGAATTTATAAATTCTAGGAACCTTTGTGCTAGGGTGTTGGAGCTAGAGTAATGCTCCCAGTCTGTTTGGGTAGTTGAAGTCACCCAATATGATGGTGTTTGGAGAGACCTTCATATTTTCCAGTGTTCTCAGAAAGGCCGAGGGTGTTTCCTGGATTTCGGAGGGTGGTCTGTAGCAAGCTATAAACTGGTTTTACCCACTGTTAGTTGCACATGGATAGTCTCTGATTCGGATATGACTATGTGTACTTAAAAATGTAATATATGTAGCTATTAAAGTAACATTATGTTCATAGGTTCATACTAGGCTATCTGCCCTAGGGCATTTATAAGCCTAGCCAGAGTGTGTTTGGCTTTCGCCACCCATTTTAAATTTTGCTATGCCCTTTTTCAAGGTTAGTATACTGTGCCTCTGTCTAACAGTGACACAGATGTGATAACCGGGGTAAAACTACGATCTCCCATCCACTCATCAAGATTCCTCTTGAAGAGAGTCAATGAGGGACTCTGTAATAAAATCCCAGTCCAGGTTAGGCAGAGTGAAGGGAGCCTCTGGGTTATGAATCTGTCCCTCCAGCATGTCCTATTTCAGTGCTGAGGTTCAAGTCTCTCGAGCGCGTAGCTGGATGGCATTTGGATTTTCTGAGGTGCAGCATGTCCATTAATTCCGGGTTGGACATGGCTTTATACGTCATGCACAGATCGCCTCGGAACAGGCAGTATGCCCCTGAGTAGAGCTGGTGTTTCTTTAACCAGGCAGCATATGGCATTTGTTTGAGCCCTTTGATCCTCTTGGTGATGTACTTTTGGGGTCTTTCCAGTTGCTGCAGGTGAATGATAAGGTACATCCCAAAAATGTTTTTCTAACCACTTTGGCCACGTGCTTTTCAAATGAGAGATTGCTATCAACTTGGGGCCCCAGGTCCCTAATTACTACTTCCGTACTTAATGGATTACCACCTATGTGGTAATTTGTGGGCACTTTGTTTTTGCCAAAGGGGATGATTATACACTTTTTTACATTTAGCTTGAGACCATAGCTTTGGCACCAGTTGTCTGTTTCTATGAGGTCCTTTTGTAGGATGCTTGCATCAGCTGGAGAGTCGATTACGGTACCCAGTTTGCAGTCATCTGAGAACTGTCAGCCACAGTCCTTCAGTGTTAGCCTGTACCTCCCAGAAATATATACCGAGCAAGAGAGGTTCCAGGACTCAGCCTTGTGGGATGCCACTTGTAACTGGTTTGGAGTCTGACATGGCTTCAGCAATTCTAACCATGTGGGTTCTGTCCTTCAACCAGTGACATATAGGGGTTTATATTTAAGCTGGTGAGCTTATCTATAATGCCTGAGTGTGGTATTGTACCGAAGGCTTTTTCAAGGATCCAGGTAGGCTGTGTGGACCACCTTCCCCTCGTCAATGGCCTTGGTGACAGTTTCAAAGAAATCAACGAGGTATAAGAGGCAGGATCGTCCCTTAACAAAGCCGAAATGGGTATGATCCAGTGTCTGTAGGTCCCAAATATCTTTATTTATGAGGTCCCTGATGAACCTTTCCATAGCTTTGCAGACCAAACTAGCCAGGCTTATGGGGCAATAGTTTCCAGGATCCGTTGAGGACACAGGGTGGTCCCATTGATGCTGTGTTTTTTGCTTTTGAGAGGGCGGCTGTTACCTGAGCATCTGAGATGTCAGGGGGGCAGCACTCTGCTCGGATAGATATTTGCCCTTTTGGTGGGGAAGGGAGGGAGAAGTTTGCGCTGAATCCTGTCAACTAGGATGTTGGCAATGTCTGTGGGTTAGGTGTATTTTATGTTATTTTCATGTAAGTCTGAGCATATCTGTGGATTCCCACCCAGGTTCCTAACATAACTAAAGAAATCCTTGTGATTGTCCTTAGTGTCCTGTGCAATTCTTCTCTCAAAGCTGGCCTTAGACGATTTTATGAGTGCCCGTAGTTCTTTGCTAATAGTGATCAGAGATGCCTTCCCTTCGGGATTTTGCTCCATGTAGTGGCTTCCTCCTTATATTGTATAGTTTGTTTATGGCTGTGCTCCACCACACAGGATACCTAAGCTTGGAGGATTGGGTCTTGGTTTTATTTGGTACTGCATGATCCATGCATTCCTGAAGGTGTTCATAGAATGCGTTCATAAAGAATTCTGCGCTCTGGGCTGTATTTCCCACATGCCCGGGGTCTTTGAAGAATTCCACCTCTGTTTTGAGAAGTGTGAGATATGCTTAAGAGAAGTTTTTCACTGTGGTTTTCTGGGCAGGGGCTAGCTGATCAGTGTTCTCTCCCAGTACATAAATTTGATAAATGAATGAATAAACAAATGCTTTTGTTTTGTACCTGTTGGAGAGTCATAATGCACACTTTGCTTTCATGTAATGTTATGGTAGGAAAATTACTTGCTGCATTTATGTTTGCTGAGTGTTTAACTCTTGTGCCAGCTTGTAAGGACTGCCTAAGAGATGGTATGATTATAAGAGGCTGTCTGTCTTTATTCGAGGTTGTTGCGCCATTTACACAGTTCACCTACCGTGGTTCCCAACATTATGTTCTACATTGTTTCTTAAAAAAATTGCTTATTTAATTTTTCTATTTTCTTGTCAGTGTAAGATGCCATCTTTGAATCACCCGGTGGTAAACAGGCCTTGCCCACTGAGCATCATTCCCTCTTTTTTAAGCATTGCTGTTTGTATTAACATACATTCATCATGTTGTTCATATTTAACACAACATATTCCACTTCATTTTTTTAAATTGATAGAAATGTGTAAAGGTTATAAAAAAAACATTTGATTTCACTCCCAGGGTTTAGTGTAGAGCATTGTTGCTGGTGATATGTAAAATAATATTTAAAAGAAGCAGTTGGGTATTGGCAGGAGTAAATAGTACAAGCATGTTTGTAGTGAAGTCACATGGGTAGTGTTTGCTGTTTGTTACTGAGCAAGATGTCGTCTAAAATACAAATTTGTGTATTGTGTACAGTTTCTCTTGGTAGACATGGTATGATGTCTTTCATAATGTGAAGTGTAATGCCATGCCAGCTCTGTTGGCATAGAGGAATAAAACTTTGACTCTAACCCAGGTTATAAGAGTTCAGCCAGCAGCTGAGGTAAATGTAGGGGCTAGGGAGGAGGAGGATGATGAGGCATAACCTATGGTTATTCCTGGTACAGAATGTGGGCATATGCAGGGCCAGAGTGGTTATAATTCCACATTGAAAACAAGGACCATACATGCAATGACTGATCAGGCAATTGAAGAATGTGCCCCCATGTAGTTGGGAGCAAAAGACCCTTGTATCACTGAAAACCCAGTAGGATGCTATCACTCTGGGGAGCAATGTAGAGCTACACCTGGATTATACATATATTTTAGGAGGGTCTCTTGGTTAACTTGATTGTTACTTTTATATTTATTTTATGCTAGATGTTACTAGTTTTTATTCTGTATTTAGTGGCTTATGATACATGTTAGCTTGTCTGTGTGACCTGTATAACCTGTGACTGGAAAGAAACTAATCTGAAGAATGAAATGTATGTTTAGTAGTAGCAAGGCTTCAAGATTTAGGAGGGCTGGTGGTATTCAATGCTTTAAAAAGTGACCTAGCTTTGAAAGTTCATGTCCTTTGAGGAACCACATATCAATGCTGTAAATGGTAATGATGGGATTGCAGGCTGTAATGATGTGTGAATGGGCTAGACTTGTATTGTACAGAAACCTATTCACACATTCAAAGTTCAGCACTTAGGATTGCTTCTTACCATTTAATGGTATTGTTATTGCAAACCAGTGACCCCCTGATAACTTTGGGTGCAAAGATATTTAGTGACTTCAATGTCTTCTGGCTTGTTTTCATTTAATTTAATTAGCAGCTCAAATGATCTGTTTAAAATGTCTTCATTGATTTCAATGCATTTATTTATTTATCTTTTACTTAACATGGTAATCCATTCATCACAAAGTACTAATTTTATAAAGGTTTACACCTAACCTCTTTTGTCAACAGTACTGTGGTTGGATATTGTGTCAAATGCCTTGGCTAGGTGAAGGTAGGCAGTGTGAACCATTTTACCCTTATCCATTGCTTGGTGGCCTTTTGAAAGAAGCCCACCAGGGTGAGTAGGTGAGAGCTCCCTTTGAAATCTGTCTCGGTTTGATCCAATGTCTGGAGGTTTCCTATGTCGTTATTGGTCATTTACATGAGTCTTTCCATGGATTTGCATATGAGACTAGTGAGATGTATAGGTCCGTAGTTTCCAGTATCTGTAGATGGCCCCACCTTTGGGTAGGTTCATAGGTTCTTATTAGGCTATCTGCCCTAGGGCATTTATAAGCCTAGCCATAATGTGTTTGGCTTTCGCCACCCATTTAAATTTATTTTGCTATGCCCATTTTCGAGGTTAGTATACTGTGCCTCTGTCTAACAGTGACACAGAAGTGATACCCGTCGTACACATGATCTCCCATACACTCATCAAGATTTCTCTTGAAAAGAGTCAGTGAGGGACTCTGCCTAACCTGGACTGGGATTTTATTCCAGAGTGAAGGGAGCCTATGGCTTATGAATCTGTCCCTCCAGCATGTCCTATTTATTTCATTGCTGAGGTTCAAGTCTCTTGAGCGCGTAGCACCATGGGATTTGGATTTTCTGAGGTGCACCATGTCCATTAATTCCAGGTTGGGTATGGCTTTATACGTCAGGCACAGATCGCATCTGAACAGGCGGTATGCTACTGAGTAGAGCTGGAGTTTCTTTAACTGGGGAGCATATGGCATCTGTTTGAACCTTAGATCCTCTTGCTGAGGTACTTTAGGGTTCTTTCCATTGGCTGCAGGTGTCTGGTAAGGTACATCCCAAAAGGGGTATTGTACTCAATTATGGGCCTGATGAGGGATGAGTAAAGAGGCACGACCTCCCATGATTTAGATGCGAATCCCTTCATGATTAGGTGTGCTATATATAATGTTTTTCTAACCACTTTGGCCACGTGGTTGTCAAATGAGAGATTTCTATCTAGTTTTGTCCCCAGGTCCCTAATTACTACTTCTGTACTTAATGGATTACCACCTATGGGCACTTTGTTTTTGCCAAAGGGGATGACTATACACTTTTTGGCGTTTAGCTTGAGTCCATGGCTCTGGAACCAGTTGTCTGTTTCTATTAGGCCCTTTTGTAGGATGCTTGTGTAGGCTGGAGAGTCTATTATGGCGCCCAGTTTGCTGTAATCTGCAAAGTTGCTCAGCCACAGTCCTTCCATGTTGGCCTGTACTTCCTAGAAATATATGCCGAACAAGAGAAGTCCCAGGACTGAGCCTTGTGGGACACCACTTGTAACTGGTTTGGAGTCTGACATAGCTACAGCAAATCTAACCATGTGGGTTTTGTCCTTGAGCCAGTTTGCAATCCATCTAGTGACATCGGGATTTATATTTAAGTTGGTGAGCTGATCTATTATGCCAGAGTGTGTTCTTGTATCAAAGGTGTTGGCGAGGTCCAGGTAGGCTGTGTGGACCACATTCCCCTCGTCAATGGCCTTGGTGACTGCTTCAAAGAAATCAACCATGCTCAACAGGCAGGAACTGCCCTTAACAAAGCCAAACTGGGTATGATCCAGTGTCTGTAGGTCCCCAATATCTTTGAGGTCCATGAGGATCCTTTCCATAGCTGCACACCAAGCTAGTCAGGCTTATGGGGTGATAGTTTCCAGGATCCATTCAGGCACCATCTTCTTTATGGAGAGGGACCACTGTTGCTGTACACCACTCTTTGGGTACATATCCTGTAGTAAGGCTGAGATTGAACAGTAGTTTTATGTTTGGGTTTAGCTCTTCTAGGAGTTCATGTGGGGTGCAGCCCGGGACACCGTCTGGTCCCATTGATGCTGTGTGTTTTGCTTTGTACAGGGCGGCTCTTACCTAAGCATCTGAGATCAGGGGGGCATCACTATGCTGGATAGATATTTGCCCTTTTGGTGGGGGGGGAGAGAAGTTTGCGCTGAACCAGTTAGCTTGGATGTTGGCAATGTCTGTGGGTTCAGTGTATTTTTTGTCATTTTGAACCAATTCTGAGCTTATCTGGGAAGTGCCACCCAGCTTCCTGACATACCTAAACAAATCATTGTGATTATCCTTAGTGTCCTGTGCAATTTTTGTCTTGCAGCTGGCCTTGGACAATTTTATGAGTGCCCGTAGCCTTTTTCTAATACTGATGTGATGCCTTCCCTTCTCATGCCAACCTCTGTTTCTCAATTCTGTTGGGCAGCTATTTGTGTTCCCCTGAGTTGCACAGAATTTTTGTTTTCACATCTGTTCTAACTGTTAAAAGCTTATAAATATGCCTCTTGCAACTGTATGCATAACTTTATTCTCTTCTGCAGATGTCAATCTCCACTGCAAAATTCATTTTCTTGAAGCTTGTTACATTAACTAAAACATTGGACTACTTGTATAAAAATGGTACATAATTTCAATTTGTGGTAAGGGAAGCTTGAGTCATTTGGTGTACATGTTAAAATTGCTGCAGGTCATCCTTGGCTTTTGGAAATGCTGGATTTAACAATGGGTGCCAGCAGAGGTGCAAATGGTCATCTGCAACTAGATGAGGTGCTAAAGGCATTGGTTTCTGGCTTGGTACTGACTTTCATAAAATTTAATATTTTGGCATTTAAAATATTCATTGTCTTATGCATTTTAATGTATTTACATGAATGTACAAGGCCTGGCTTAATGGTTTGGGGAAGGGTATGCTGTTTTATGAACCGATGTGTGTGTTGCTTTCTACAGAATTCTGCTTACTTGTGGAACTCACAGGTCATACAAGCTGTTAGTGCAGCATTTATTTAATTAAATTAATACTGTTTTTTAAGATTACAACTTTTTGTAGTTGGTGACAGCAGGATTATAGATGAGTGTCAGTTTGCTATAGGTGACTAAAAATTATGTTTTACAATTATAGATAATGTCAAGACTCTGCTGGTTCAGCTGTTCATTAGTCTGTTTCAAGCCAACTGTTTTTTGACTGAGTTACTCACATCTTCTCCTTACTGATTGAGTGTGTTACAGAACAACTGCATAATGTAATATAATGGATGCCTAATCAACACGTTATGTGCAGTAATTATCACCTGTATCTGAGCATGCATACCTTTGCAGTAATGAAAGGAAGGTCATTATCAGATTTGCAATACTTGTAGTTATAATATAGCAGTTGCTCATTATCACTTTTCTGGGAAAAGTAGCAGCTGCTGTCACTGTTTCTCACTTCAGTAGAAGTCGTTATCACTTAGATCAATGCACAAGCCAGGTTGTGTTATTTTTTCTCTGCTTGGAGTCATTGCAAGCCACCACCCATTCTTCAACTTCCTACCCTCCTCCACTGGCATACATTGTCTATAGTTCCTTTAGAGGAGATTTATATGTGCCCTTTCTGTGCATACATTGGCTGTAGTGTTTTTACAGTGTGTTTACATGTGTCCTTTTGGTGCCCCCTTGCCAGTTACCAGCAGAGCCCTTATGCACCAAGGCCAAGAAGGTTTATCTTCAGAGATTTGTGACAATTGCTCTTGTGTTGGTGTGTGCATTGACACATCCTTGCAAAACTGATTCTGAGTTTTGGAATAGGGTGTTAGTGATTTCACTTTATTTTAACAGCAGAGTCAATGAAGTAATCCCAAGGGTGTATTTTGTTAGCTATGCACTCATCAAGCATGCTATTGAAGAGTTAGTGAGGGGCTCAGCCTATTGTAGTTAGTTTTGTTCCAAAGCATGGGGTGTCTGATAGTAAGCTATCCCTCCAGCAAGCTCTATTTCTTGTTGTGTTGAGGTTTATCGCACTAGAGCACATGGCTTGCAGTGACTCTGACTTGGAATGTGTCCATTTGGACATTGCTTTATAGGTTCATAGGTTTATACTAGACTATCTGCCCTAAGGCATTTATAAGCCTAGCCCAAAGTTTTGTGGCTTACACCACCCCTTATATCAAAATACTGTGCCCATTAGTTTGTTGTGCGTCTGTCCAGCAGTGACACAGATGATTCCCGGGGTAAACCTACGATCTCCCATCCACAGGTCAAGATTTCTCTTGAACAGAGCCAGCAAGGTGCTCTGACTCGCATGGACCGGGATTTTATTCCACAGCATAGGTGGTCTCTGAGTGATAAATCTATCCCACCAGCACGTCCTATTTATATCCGTGCTAAGGTTTAAGTCGCTTGCTATAGTGGTTCTGGTGGATTTGGATTTTTTGAGGTGGAACATGTCCATTAATTCCGGTTTTGGCATGGCCTTGTATGTCAGGCCTAGGTCACCTCTGAGCAGACTGTATGCGACTGAATAGAGCTGGAGTTTCTTCAATCTGGCCGCATATGACAGATTTTGGAGTCCCTTTTTCCTTTTGGTGAGGAACTTTTGTGGTCTCCAATTGCTGCAGGTGTCTGAGATACATCCCGAATGGGGCATTGTACTCTATCATTGGTCTCATAAGTGAAGAGTACAGGGGAACAATGACCTCACTAGATCTGGATGTGAATCCCTTCATGATCAGGTGGGCAATGTAGAAGGTCTTTCTAACCACTTTAGCAACGTGAGTGTCAAAAAGGCCACTGTCAACATGGGTCCCCAGGTCCCTCATAACCTCTTCTGTGCTTAGTGGCTTACCACCTATATGGTAGCTTGGGGTTACCTTGTTTTTCCCTAAGGGTATGACTATACATTTTTTGGCGTTTAACTTCAGGCCATGTCTCTGGCACCAGCTATCGGTGTCCGTGAGTCCCCTCTGAAGGATATCCATGTCCGAAGCACTTTCCACTATGGCGCCCAGTTTGCAGTCATCTGCAAACTTAGTCCTCCTATTTTGGCCTCTACTTCTGAGAAGTACATGCCGAACAATAGGGGGCCAAGGACCGAGCCCTGTGGGACACCACTTGTGACTGGCTTGGAGTCTGACATAGTGCCAGCAACTCTAACCCTGTGGATTCTGTCCTTAAGCCAGTTTGCAACCTATCTTGTGAAATAGGGGTTTACATTTAAGCTGGTAATTTTTTCTGTAATACCCGAGTGGGTTATTGTCGAAAGCTTTAGCAAGGTCAAGGTAGGCTGTATGGCTGCCTTTGCATCATCAATGGCCTTGGTGACTGTTTCGAAGAAGTCGACTAAGTTCAAAAGGCATGATCTGCCCTTGACAAAGCCAAACTGGGTTGGGCATGATCTTCCCTTGACAAAGCCAAACTGGGTTGGGTCCAATGTCTGCAAGTCCCCTATATCTTTGTTTATGAGCTCCATTATGATCCTCTCCATAGCTTTGCAGACTACACTTGTTAAGCTTATGGGGCGGTGATTACCAGGGTCCGTAATTACTTCTCTACTTAATGGATTACCACCTATGTGGTAATTTGTGGGATCTTTGTTTTTGCCAAAGGGGATGACTATACACTTTTTGGCATTCAGCTTGAGGCCATGGCTCTGGCACCAGTTGTCTATTTCTATGAGTCCCTTTTGCAGGATTCTTTTGTCGGCTGGAGAGTCGATTATGGCACCCAGTTTGCAGTCATCTGCGAATTTGGTCAGACAGTCCTTCCGTGTTGGCCTGTACCTCTGAGAAATATATACCGAACAAAAGAGGTCCCAGGACTGAGCCTTGTCAGACTCCAAACCACTTACAAGTGGAGTCCCACATGGCAATGCAATTCTAACCATGTGGGTTCTGTCCTTGAGCCATTTTGCAATCCATCTGGTGACATAGGGCTTGATATTTAAGCTGGTGATCTTATCTATAATGCCCGAGTGGGGTTTTGTATCGAAGGCTTTTGTGAGGTCCAGGTATTCTGTGTGGACCACCTTCCCCTCGTCAGTGGTCTTGGTGAGAGGGGGTGGAAGTTTGCGCTCAACCTGTCAGCTAGGATCTTGGCAATATCTGTGGGTTCAGTGTATTTTTGGTCATTATGGACTAATTCTGAGCATATCTGGGAATCACCACCCAGGTTCATAACATAACTAAAGAAAGCCTTGTGATTATCCTTAGTGTCCTGTGCAATTTCTCTCTAAGCAGCCCTTAGACAATTTCATGAGTGCCTGTAGTTTTTTGCTAATACTGATCAGTGATGCCTTCCCTTTTTGGGATTTTACTCTATCATTTATTAGCTTCCTCCTTCTATTGTATAGTTTGTTTATGGCTGGGGTCCACCAGACAGGACGTCTGCCTTTGGAGGATTGGGTCTTGGTTTTATTTGGGATCGCATGATCCAGGCATTCATGAAGGTGTTAATAGAATGCATTTATAAAGGATTCTGCGGTCTGGGTCTTATTTTCCACAGGCCCAGTGGCTTTGAAGGATTTCACATCTGTTTTAAGGAGTGATAAATTTTCTTTAAAGTATTTCTTCAATGTTTTTCTGGGCACGGGGTGGGGTAGGGATGTGAATATGCAGTGAGATTAGTTTATGGTCTGATCTTACCAGTGAGGGATACACTTCTGGTCTGGAGCATAGAGTACCCATGTTGGAAATCATCAGGTACAGTATGTTTTCCCCTCTTGTGGGAGTGGTAACAAGTTTTCCATAGCATTTGAGTTTATAAATTCTAGGAACCTTTGGGCTAGGGTGTTGGAGCTAGAGTAATGCTACTAGTCTATGTTTGGGTAGTTGAAGTCCACCAATATAATGATGTTTGGAGAGACCTTCATATTTTCCAGTGTTCTCACAAAGGCTGAGTGGGGTTCGTGGGTTTGGGAGGGGGTGGTCTGTAGCAGGCTATAACCTGGTAGTTCTGGTGTGCTCTCTGGAGCCCCATTAAACAGGCAGGACTTCTTGAGGAACATCAGAGTCTAGGTGGGACACTAAATGTGATCTTGTTTTTTAAATGTGATCTTGTTTTTAAACATGCCCGGAGTGCAGTACATCTGCTCTGAACTGATGTGTGGTGTGTTTGTCTTGCACTTTTTTAATGTGTGCCACCTCCTTACTTAGGAGCAGAGTTTGGGGTTTCAAATCTCCACCCATCCACCTATTTTTTACATACATATATTTGAATCAGAGCATGGGGTTGGACTGACATTTCAACTATGAACTTGAGGCTGTTTTGGTGCAAGTGGAGTAGTTGACATAACAGCCTGAGAGCACAGGACATTGGTGTTCCACACAACGTACTCTTTAGTTGAGAGGTAAACAGTCTACAACAGGGTCTGTACAGCAAAGTAAATTATATCTTCAAGTCAAATTTTTAGTAATTGTGTGTGAATGTGAAATAAAAACTTAGTACTTCTTGCCAGTTTGGGAGGATGTCTCCTGCTTTTATTATTTTTAAACTTTATGTATTGTTTTCAACCACAGATGTTTCTGAGGTGTGTTGTACATAGAGTTATAGAGGTTTCTGTAATCACATGTTAGTATAATATTCTAACAAGCTTGTTTTGATATTTAGAGGCTTTGAGAAAAACATTTTTGGTAGATGCACTGGTGCTTAAAAAGTGAAATTATGACTAGCTGCACATTCCGTATTTGGTTTTGCATAGAAATTTTTGGTGGACAGTAGAACTTTTTAGCAGCTGATCTGTGAACCGTGCACTGTGAAGAATTGGTTGGCTAAGGTTTAGGATGTCTTATTTGGCCTGTGACTAGGGAAATTTTATGCATGCCTTTTAAACACTTCCTGCCATTTTATTACTGTTGTAATCCACTATAAACTAAATATTAAAAGTAACTAAATATATACATATATTTTAGTATACCTGAAAAGCACATAGATTTTTGTGTAGATTTTTTAAAGGTGTGAGAACAACGTAAAGGTGGTGCTGGTCATGAGGTTACAATGCTTACACAAAAGGAAATTGATGAAAAAAAATTAAGGGACTTGCATGACGGATGGAGTAAAGGTATGATGTAATTAAGGCAAGAAAAGTAATATTGTGTTGGAAGGTTTTTGTGGTAAGTTAAATAAAGGAATGTCTAACCATGCAGGGTTAACGGTGCTTATTTAAGGGCTGATTTAGTAGATTGTGGAAGAAATGGGATATGAATTAAATTATCTGGATGTAATTGGCGCATGTTGTCTTTGGATTCTGGAGTTGTAGGCAGTAGCTTATTCACTGTATTTTTTTTGTTTTGTATGAAGTAACATAAAGCTGTATCATGAGATCTGCTGGAGCAAATGTTTTTAAGTGGGTGGTAATTGCCTTTCTGCTGGGGTTATGGCATTTATGTAGTCATCTAGCTGTGTCGTGAATCAAGTTGCAAGCAAAGCTTACATGCATGTAATGTAGATATTTTAAATTGAGAGCAGCTCAGTCATAAGCGCATAGAAGTAAATTTGCCTGATTTCAATTTTGGTATAGTAGTACTTTTGGGGAACGTGATGTCATATTGCTGGGCTTTTTTTTTTTTTGCACAAGGTTGTTTCACTATACATTATGACTTCTCGTTATGGTAACTGTCTGTTTCCAAAGACAGCCAGCATGTCTTCCCTCATCTTTTAATGTACCACATGGCTGATGTGGTGTTTGTTTCATTCAAGACCGAGGTTGTTGCATGTTTTTGAATATTTTGGGGTAGTGTGCCATTTCACCCCTCATTCCTTAAACACAGGCCATCATGCATAGTTCCAATCCTCCACTGCCGTTGTCTGTTTTTGTAATCTGAAGTTAAAAAGGCATGCTAGGAAAGCAAATTTTAAATTGCATTCCAGCATCTGGAGAAATACTGACTATATATTTAATCTGCTGATTTTCATTTTATGGGGTCCTGGCAACAATATGTTAAGGACAGTATCGCTGATATTACAGCTTCTAGTGAGCAATTTCACTGTATGATCCACTACACTTCATAACAAAATGTATGAAACACTATCCATATCCGTATTTATAACTGTAGGCATGCTAATCAATGCTTGGCTAATTTGTGGACACTAGCACAAAAGTACTTGGTTGCATATTTAAGCCTTCCATGAAGGGACAATCCCAGTCTCAATAATAATGATCACATAGCTTAGTCCCACGTTAGCTATGTAATTCCCATTCCTACACAGTCTCTTTCTTGTATTTCTTCAATTCTAGTCTTCTTTGTGCTATCAGTGTAAACTGGTGTTGGTTGTAATACTTTGCTAATTACTTCATGCTTCTTTAGTTCTGGATGAGTAAGCTATTACTTTGTCTTGGCAGGAAAGTCCACAGCATTTTCCACTGTGAGTGCTGATTCATAAGGGAATAATGCCGTGTTTTTATTATATAACTTTGTATGTCAGTGTACAATGTCCAACTGTATTCTTTTAGTGTTATTTTTGGAATTGTATTGTATCAGATACAGGTTCAAGTTTGAATGTGCTGCAACATTAGATCAGTTTTACATACTGTTGTGTTAAAGACCTTATGCACCAAGGCCAGGAAGGTTCCTCTTCAGAGATTTGTGCCAACTGCTCTTGTGTTGGTGGGTGCATCATGTCAGGCATACCCAGCCATCCAGGGATCTTGTGGCCTACCTGGATTGCAGTTGGGAACTGGGGGACTCTTCAGCTCAGTCCCATCGTGCTGCTGTCATAATTAAGCATGGCCTCACGGCTGCCACTGATGCAGTGTTTCCCTCAGGGAAACGACACATGCAATAACAGACAAAGTATGGGGCAGTCTTAGTCTTTACACATGTTGTCTTGGTTGACCTCTCCTCTGTCTCCCTCCCTTCAGGTGTAGTAAATGTATGTCGGACAGGGGAAGATCCTTGACATTCGGTCCCCCCTTTGCGTCCTTATGACCACTGCCGAAAGGACACATGTAAAAGGCAGAGTGCTGGCATTGCATCCAGTCTGTAGTCATTGCTGCTACCAGCAGTCTGAATGGGTACCCAGCTCAGGTATGGGACACTTCAGACAACCACGACCAGAAGTACTGTGCCTGTCCTAGGCATATCAGTGGTTTGGTGTTCCTTACCCAGCTTTTTCTCTTGGCATGTGCCCATTCAGCATTATGAAGGCTACACCAAGAATGTGTATTTACAATGATGTGTCTACATGATAAAAGATCTGTGCTTGTATGTTGTACATAGGTACTGATTGCAAAATTTGTTTTGGACTTAGTTTTTGGAAATTAGGAAATTAGGAATATTTTCATATTTTGGTAATAACTTTGCAATGGCCAGGTTTGGAAGAATGTTCAGATTTGGGCCTCGTATCGGTTGTGCCTTAAACAAAGATTGAAGTTTCTAAGTAAGGACAGATGGTTGTTTATTACAGTTCATATCCTTTATATCTAAAAAAAAAAAAATACAATAAATTATTCACAACTTCCACATCTGCATCGACTGTGCGTTTTGAGTGCAATTGGTAATAATTTTTTTTTAATAGTGTAATTGTGTGTGTGTATATGTGTGTGTGTATATGTGTGTGTGTATATGTGTGTGTGTATATGTGTATATGTGTATATGTGTATATGTGTATATGTGTATATATAATATATTTATATAAAGTGATAAATGACTCTTGACATTGACCTAAACGGATATGGTCTTGTGCCAGCAGTAGTAATGCATAAATTTTTTTTCTCTAAATCATTGCCGGCATCAATACTTGCCGGCATACATTTGTCTTTGGATTGATAAATTATTGTCTGCCTTAGTTTCAGGGACCTTCATACTAAAATTGTGGTGGGTGACGTTACAGACAGCCTGGCTTCAACGTAGCTCATGGCCATGATTAACCAGTATTCCAATCGTGCTTGGTGTGTTTTTTTCCTTGGGTGTTCCAGTACTTCTGCACTGTCTTTCAGACTGCATGGCAGATGACAAACCTAACAAGAAGCAAATACCGGTGTCAGTATTACTGTGCAAAGTTCTACTTGCAGTCTGTAGCTGCATTGCTTGTCACCTATGTTGGTGCACTTAGGACAGTGCCTCAGCTCATCACCGCAGACCCATATGCAAATCCGTAATGTATTGAGGAGTAGTAGTATACCTGCAGTGGTGTGCTAGTACTCAGTCTGGGATGTGCTAACTTGGAGCAGATGCAAATATTTTTTGAGTAATTGCAGGCATGACGGCTGTTTGAAACGTACATTGCATCAACATAAGTGATTAGCTCCTACGCTGTGTAATGAACACATGTCAACTTGGTGTTCTATGCTTGGTCGCTATGCAGCAGATGTGACATGTATGACATAATGCGGGCAAATAAACTTTTTTTTTTCATTGGAGGGCCAAGTATGACAACTTTTTATGCTTGTGTATTCTTTGCCATAGTATAACTGCCAGCATGAGTTCTCAAGGACAACAGAGTTCCCGTCAAGGATATCAGTTTGAGCCGACATATCGTCCAGGAGAGACAAGAAGGAAGCGTCGCAGGACCAACAGTGATGTGGAGCAGGAGTCAGTGGCACCTGATGTCTCAGATATGTCTAACATGACATGGTGCTTGTGTGGCCATTGTGCACTCATGAACACATTAGTGGAATGCCAATGCTGTGTGTCCTCACAGAGAGCTATCCATAAATGGAGAGAAATCCAGTCAGAACCAACTAATACGTGCATTACCATGCATCCACGCTTTGAATTGGCCTGTTTAATGCCAGAAGTACTACAAATGTTGTTCAGACACGAATGTATGCTTAGGAGAAGATTCAGACGAGCAAGTTGGAGTAACAGGTATGAGTGCCGACAATATTGAATGGTTGGCCAACCGAATGTCCTACTTTACTAGAACATTGAAATATAGGAGGCAGCAGATAATAATGTGCATAATACTAACATACTGGCAGGCTGCTCCTAACAATATTATTTTCTTTCAGGTTGTACCGTCTTTTGGCATATAGAGCATATGTTCTGTGGATTTACAACAATCACAAGCTTGGATTCGGCAACAGAGTGGTCCTCCCCGCTTGTGTGGTGACTCGTATACGAATAACCTTTCCTGCAGAAGAAAGAGATGAGGGTTACACTGGATTTCATCCTTTTGAGGGACTATGGATATTCCAGGACTGAACTGATATTTGTCAAATTACATGCTGCACAGCAACACTGCGTGGCATCAAAGGAAATGCAAAATGCATTATATTGCATTGATTCTGACATCTCATGATTTTGTATGACTTGAAATGAAATAAATGGGTTTAATCATTAACTGACTCTGAATTTGTTATGTTCGTACGTGCCTAATAGTCATACTGTCTGCATGAACATCTTGTCTCTAAAGGCGGAGCGTGCGTATAGGTTAGTTTATTTTTTCTTTACAGCCGCTGACAGTTACGGGCAATGTTGAGCAAGCTGTGGAATCAGTATTGGGCTAATGGTGTAGTAATGCAAATGCAGTGATTGATGACAGGCCGCGCAGTGTCATCGTGGACTGTGTTTCCTTAGCTGTTTAGACGCGTTATTTCCACAAGTATAATGACAGCTGTCTGTTCCTTGCAATCCATTTTTCTCACTATAAATATTGAATATAATAAAATTCCGCAAGGAGCTAATGCTCTAGCCGACAAAGCCGTAAGCCAAACCAAGAAATAAGACACAAGGCAATAGCAAAACAATGAAGATGTACCAGAGTACCATATACTGTCCAAAATGATACTATTCCACCACGATGTCAAAATGATAACTTGAGTCTATTCAAATAAACTAAATATAATTTATTGTTCGCACGGCAGGTTAATGCTTTCACCAACTAGCTTCTCCAAACCTGGTTTGGCGAAAGCGCTAAAATTATTTTGCTATGCCGTATTTCGAGATTAGTATACTGTGCCTCTGTCTAACAGTGACACACAAGTGATGCCCTTGGTAAACCTACAATCTCCCATTCCTCTTCAATGAGGGACTCTGCCTAACCTGGACTGGATTTTATTCAAGAATGAACGTAGCCTCTGGGTTTTGAATCTGTCCCTGCAGTTTTGAATCTGTCCCTGCAGCATATCCGATGTATTTCGTTGCTGAGGTTCAAGTCTCTCAAGCGCGTAGCACGATGGCATTTTGATTTTCTGATGTGCAGCATATCCATTAATTACAGTTTGGGCATGGCCCTGCAGTGTGTCATCGTGGACATGTGTCTTTCCTTAGCTGTTTTGACATTTCCACAAGTGGAATGCCAGGTGTCTGTTTGTGAAAAGTGGATTGCTATGAACAATGTCCAAATTCTTTCAGAGACAATACAAGGGGTGATTGAGGTGTAGTGTTTCTGTTGCCAACAATCTCAGTGCCAGTAATACTGTCGGGATAGGAGAGAACTAAGAGTATATGATAAGTTTAACACGTCTCATAAGTAGTGTTCATAGGTGGTAGAGGGTTGTCTGGCTGCGAGGTAAATGTCCTTGTGTGAATCGAAACTGTGAAGCTTTGGTAGTTGCAGTGTAAACAGGCTACTAGCCAGCATTAATGAAGGACAAAGAATATATGAATATTTTTCTGGTGTGCCCGTTGCACTGTTACCACAATGGTTGCCAATCCTATATCTGCATGTCATAATATGGGCTTGTGGCCGCAGTATTGATGCATTAAGGTTTTTTAAACCTTACTAATGAAGTATCCATTTGTCTCTCTGGAGTGATCAATTCTTTGCCTTAGTGTGCAACTCTGTGCGTAATGACTGCATTTAGGTGGCACTGTACAACCAGGCATTTGACTGGCGGTGACAAAGGTCAGGTAAGCTGAGACTGACAACACAGAGCAAGTGAGTATGGACTGTCACAAGAAGGAATGAGTAACCATTGCAAGATTTGTGTAGGTATAGGTGTTTTACAGCTAAGTGCAAACATGGTTGTATAGGAACTGAAAAAGTTGTCTAGTGAATTGCACAATAGTTTGGCGCAACTGAGCAGTGCCTTGTTAAAAACTTAGTCCGTAGGAGTTGAGCCTCTACTCTTTATTTTTTTTTACTTAGGTGAGTGTAGCCATGCCGACGTGTTTTGCTTATGGTTGTCATGTTCGCCGAGACAATCTGCCGCCCGGTGTATCCTTCCATCGCTTTCCACGTGACATTCAGCAGTGTACACGATGGGTGGTGAACTGTGGGGTAGATGTCGGTAACATAGGCAGGTTTGTGAAAGAATCGGTCAGCATGTCAAAACCGCGTCACTTCCTGTGCTCCAAACACTTCACAGCGGACCAATTTCAGCTGGACTACAAGAGTGAACTACTGCCAGAACACATGAAGCCAAGGCGGCCCGTTCGTCAACTACTTAAGGACGCTGTACCGACACTTTTCATTTTTACAACCACACATCCAAGGACATCATCTGAACAGCGGCTGCAGCGTAAACAACGTGAAAATGTAAGACGGTAGAACAACACATCAGTTATGGGATACTTGCATTTGATTTGCATCACCTGTACAATGCATGGTCTCTTGCTTGTGTAGTATGATTAATTAATGCCTTCACTATCGCCCGCAGCTTATTGAGGAACTTCTCAGTACAACCCAGCCAACCTTGCCAGATGTTGTGAAACAACTGTATCGCCAATGCAAGGTCAGTAACTTCATTATCTCCTACTCATACATTCAGCATTGATAACATCCTGTGTGATGGTTTTTATGTGACAGTTACCTGTTTTTATTCCCTTACCACAGCCTAATGGCCATGTGCAGAGGCCGAATGAAATGGAAAAGGTGCATGAGGAAGCAGAGGCTGCAGTTGCTCCAGATGACATGGAAGACCATCCAGTGCCAGAAGCTGTAGAGGTACCAGAACCTGTAGAGGTGCGTATGTATGAAGACCTGTACAATATTAACTGGTGACAGAAGGGTTTTGTTTGGGGAGAGACATGAGTAATGCTGCAGTAAACAGTGTGCACTGATAGACTAGTGAGGAATGTGCATCATTTTCTGTACTGTTCAACAAGGCTGAGATTTCTGTAGTGGTAAGTATTGACTTGATTTAATGTTAAGTGTTTGAATGGTTTTGTGGTTAGGTAGTCAGTGCAGGTATTCTGGATTACAGCATGTGTTCAGTGATGGTACAGTGATGTGGCCATTCATATTCCCTTCCATGGGAAGAAAAAGGTGGAATTGGCACATATCCTGTTAGCTGCTGAGTAACGTGTAGAAATGTTAAAAAATGCAATGCTAATGGACATAATGTTCAGATACTGATAGTGACAGAATGTTAAACATGGAAATGTGAATGGAGCATCATCCATTGAACCAAGTAGTGTTCAATCTGCTGTCCGAAACAGGATCTTTTATTATGACAGCCTGCTATGCAGGATAAATTTCAAAGGTAGTTATCTTTGACTTGCAGGTACAAGTATATGAAGAAGTAGTCGAAGCCATAGAAATGACTGCAGTGGAAAGGAATACAGTAGCGTGCCAAACCAACTTCCGGCAAAAGAAAGGAATCAGTGTGGGAGTACAAGCGAAGTTAGTGGAACAGAATTCTAAACCATGGAAGATGAAGGATGCAGCTGTACAGTTCCCTGAGGATGCAGTGTCATTGCTGATGGACCACACATACAGCAGGAAATCCAAACTTGTTCAGACTGAAGTGACTGAGTCGGCAACACCAGAAGATCAGGTTTCAAATGATGACATTGGGTGTAGAGTGAGTGTCAACACAGGTGTTCATCAGGAGGCTGATACCTGCAGTGAAGTAGCCACATCTAGCTGCAGTGCCTACATGTCTCTTCACATGCAGGCTTGCAGCACTCCAATCAAGCTCACTCCAGATACGCATAACACAAGCTTGCATAGTGAGTCTTCAGTTTCTCAGACAAATGAGACGGAAAAGGATCCCAACTGGAGCTACCTTTCTGAAAGTCTGACTACCACTGACATGGACGACACAGTGGTGGAAGAGGATGAAGATGAGAAGATGATAAGTGAACCAAAGTTCATTGTTTTCGAGTCTTGCCTTGATTCACTGCTCTTAAAATTGACCTGCCCAGAATGCCGAAGTCCTGCTTCCGAAGTGGAAAAGAAAACCAAGTTAGGGTCTTATGTATCTGTGAAGGTATGCTGCATTAGTGGACATGCATTTCTTCAGTGGGAAAGTCAACCAGTTATAGGCAGAATGCCTGCTGGGAACTTACTACTGGCATCTTCTCTTCTATTCAGCGGTAGTACATATGCACATATTGCGCGTTTCTGTGCATATTTAGGGCTGGAGTTTATTAGTGAGACAACCTTCTACACCATTCAAAGGAAATATTTGTTCCCAGTAATGCAGCATACCTGGATACAACATCAGAATCGTATGCTGGCAGATAGTCAGGGGAAGGAAATCCGGTTAGGTGGTGATGGGCGGTGCGATAGTCCAGGATATTCAGCCAAATACTGCTGCTATAGCATGATGGACCTGGATTCTGGACGATCATCGATTTTTCCCTTGAGCAAGTTTGCACCGGGGTATCTTCAGTGGCACTTGAGAAGAAAGCTTTCAAGAAGTGCCTGTCAAACTTGCTGTCAAGAAAAGTTAAGATAAGTCTTGTGGCAACCGACCGACATCCAGGCATTAGATTTGTGATGCGCAAAGAATTCCCAGCGGTGGATCACCAGTTTGATGTGTGGCATATGGCCAAAAGCTTGACAAAGAAAATTGCAGAAGCTGGCAAAAGGAGAGTAAACAGAGAGTTGCTACAGTGGTGCCACAGTGTCTCCAATCACCTATGGTGGTGTGCTGAAACGTCTTGAAGGTGATGAAGTTGTACTACAGGAGAAGTGGTTGTCATTGCTTTACCATGTAACAGACAGACACAGCTGGAGTGGTACAACAAAGGTTTCATGTTGCGGTCATGAAATGCCAGTGGACGAAGGAGATGAGAAGAAGTGGATGGATGAAGAAGATGCATGCTACAGTGCACTGAAGAGGATAGTTGCCAACAAATTTATTATTAAAGATTTAAAGCAGGTGACCAAGTTCTGCCACACCGGCAACCTAGAGGTGTTCCATGCATTACTGTGCAAATACTGCCCAAAGTTTGAGCATTTCAGTTTTGCAGGGATGAAGGCACGAATAATTTTGGCCATCCTTGATCACAATGAAAATCTGAATCGTGAACAAGCAGTGGTCAGATTCCCTACTAGAAACTCTGCAGCAAAGGGAGAGCTTAGATACAACGTGGTGTATCCGAAGGCAAAGCAGGAGTGGGTAGCGAAGCCAATATTTCAGAAAAGAAAGTTTGACTACATCTATGACCTGATGATGGACGTCATAAAAGCCAAAAGAGGCTTATTGGAAATTCAGCCCATGTCCGTACCTGCTATTCCAAAGAATATAGCTCGGTGCGAACGTCCTGAGAAGGCACTGGTAATTCAAAAACACATTTCTAGGTTTGGAAAAGTAAAGAGAACCCCGGTTAATATATTAAGTATAACCAACGTGCTGGGTAAGTACCTTTGGAATCAAATGTCTTCATACGGTGCAACTATTTTACTGGTTTCTTCTTAGTGTATGAATGCATTTTGCTATCGGAGTGCATTATATGTAAGTGTGTGACTCAAAGTTGACATTTAAACAGTGCCAGCAAGGTTCAGCAGTGTAGTGACGTCCTATGATCTGATGTAATGTCCATCATGGCCTTACTTGCATGGTTGTTCTTTGTTTTCGCAATCAACCAGAGGTGTTTGTCCAGGAAACACAGGTAGATCACCCCAAGGTAAAATGACCATTATACCGGCAATGTTATGTCGCGTGAAAACCAGTCCTTTCTGGTGCTGAGACAGGAGTCTCATATGTGTTGTAGAAATTGGATAATCAAGGACTTTGGGCAGGTCATAGTCATTCACCTAGCAAGGTAAGCTGAGCACAACATGCAGACCATGAACCTCCTCACTTAGAGGAATGTCAGAGCTTGCGTAGAACGGGTCAGTATGAAACGGTGGCAGTGACCGCTTTCAATTCTTATACAACAGATGTGCTTGATTCAATATGCTTCTCTTCTGCACAGCCTGTCAGGTGCAGACACTGCTTATTGACTATTCCTGGTACTACCTATTCCAGAACTGGTCACACACCCGATCCCTTTGGAACACTGCTCAGTGGTCTTCCATAGAAAGTGTTTTCCATGCTTGCACTTAACGGTGTTCTATGCATTTGTTAGAGTGACCTCACACAGTACTGCAGCCTTACATGCGTGGGTAAGTTTGTGATCCCATAGTGTATGCTAATGCTATACAATAGTCTGTATGCTGAACCCAGTGAGGTCCATGCGTTTCTACACTGGCTTGCAAATAATGAAAATCAACCATAAATGGCTGGAGTCCTTGGGGTCAGTCTAATCTGGAACTGTGGCAAAGTCATTTTTTGGAATGAAGACAGACAGATCCGTCATTGCCTGTTTGACAGGAACAAAGTAGAAATTAGCATTTGCCATTCAGTTACACATATTGCGAGCAAAACCACCCAATGAGGTGGTCAGACATGAATATGATTTCTGGTGCCCAACTAGTGTACTGAGTGGGACAACAAAGTCCATGTGCCAGGTTATAGTACTGAAATACCTTGGCAGAAGGACAATACAGCACCAAGACCATGTTGCATCTGACTTGCAGGCAAGGCTGACATATGACTGGTGAGTTTGAAGCTGAAGTAACATTGTCATCCAGTCCATTGAGGACAGAAGATGAACTAGATTCAGAGATTATCATCTACAAACATTGCCATCATAATAACCTACTTTAGACGTATTACTTAACGAGAAATAGCAGCAACATGTTTAGGTACCAGGCAAGGTCCATGTGGCCCACACCCCCCAATTGGTCTGCAGGAGAATGTGTATTCTACGAGTTGGACTCTAGATGTGAGAGTGAGGCACAGTTAACTGACAGTATTGCCGGCTTAACTTTTGATGCCACGATTGGTGGTGGCTAATTACAGTAGACCTCTAAAAGGTAAGTAGGCTGCAAAACCACAGGTTTCACAGTTGCTAGACAAGGATGATGTGTGTGTGTGTGTGTGTGTGTGTCCCTGGTTGTGTGTGTGTGTGTGTGTGTGTCCCTGGTTGTGTGTGTGTGTGTGTGTCCCTGGTTGTGTGTGTGTGTGTGTGTCCCTGTGTGTGTGTGTGTGTGTGTGTCCCTGGTTGTGTGTGTGTGTGTGTGTGTCCCTGGTTGTGTGTGTGTGTGTGTGTGTGTCCCTGGTTGTGTGTGTGTGTGTGTGTCCCTGCGTGTGTGTGTGTGTGTGTGTCCCTGCTTGTGTGTGTGTGTGTGTGTGTGTGTGTGTGTCCCTGGTTGTGTGTGTGTGTGTGTGTGTGTGTCCCTGTGTGTGTGTGTGTGTGTGTGTCCCTGGGTGTGTGTGTGTGTGTGTGTGTGTGTGTGTCCCTGGGTGTGTGTGTGTGTGTGTGTGTCCCTGTGTGTGTGTGTGTGTGTGTGTGTCCCTGGTTGTGTGTGTGTGTGTGTCCCTGGTTGTGTGTGTGTGTGTGTGTGTGTGTGTGTGTGTGTGTGTGTGTGTGTCTGTGTGTGTGTGTCCCAGGTGTGTGTGAGTGTGTCCTGGGTTGTGTGTGTGTGTCCCGGGTTGTGTGTGTGTGTCCCGGGTTGTGTGTGTGTGTGTCCCGGGGTGTGTGTGTGTGTCCCTGTGTGTGTGTGTGTGTGTGTGTGTGTGTGTGTGTGTGTCCCTGGTTGTGTGTGTGTGTGTGTCCCTGGTTGTGTCCCTGTGTGTGTGTGTGTGTGTCCCTGTGTGTGTGTGTGTGTGTGTGTGTGTCCTGGGTTGTGTGTGTGTGTGTCCCCGGGGTGTGTGTGTGTGTGTCCCTGGTGTGTGTGTGTGTGTGTCCCTGGTGTGTGTGTGTGTGTGTGTGTGTGTGTGTGTCCCTGGTGTGTGTGTGTGTGTGTGTGTGTGTGTCCCTGGTGTGTGTGTGTGTGTGTGATTCCCTGTGTGTCTGTGTGTGTGTCTCCCAGTGTGTGTGTGAGTGTGTGTGTGTCCCTGGCTGTGTGTGTGTGTGTGTCCCTGTGGGTGTGTGTGTGTGTGTCCCTGGTTGTGTGTGTGTGTGTGTGTGTGTGTGTGTGTGTGTGTGTGTGTGTGTGTGTGTGTGTGTGTGTCCCTGGCTGTGTGTGTGTGTGTGTGTGTGTGTGTGTGTGTGTGTGTGTGTGTGTCCCTGCTGTGTGTGTGTGTGTGTGTGTGTCCCTGGTTGTGTGTGTGTGTGTGTGTGTGTGTGTGTGTGTGTGTGTGTGTGTCCCTGGTGTGTGTGTGTGTGTGTGTGTGTGTGTGTGTGTCCCTGGTTGTGTGTGTGTGTGTGTGTGTGTCCCTGGTTGTGTGTGTGTGTGTGTCCCTGGTGTGTGTGTGTGTGTCCCTGTGTGTGTGTGTGTGTGTGTGTGTGTGTCCCTGCTGTGTGTGTGTGTCCCTGCTGTGTGTGTGTGTGTGTGTCCCTGCTGTGTGTGTGTGTGTGTCCCTGCTGTGTGTGTGTGTGTGTGTGTGTGTGTGTGTGTGTCCCTGCTGTGTGTGTGTGTGTGTGTGTGTGTGTCCCTGCTGTGTGTGTGTGTGTGTCCCTGTGTGTGTGTGTGTGTGTGTGTGTGTGTCCCTGCTGTGTGTGTGTGTGTGTGTGTCCCTGCTGTGTGTGTGTGTCCCTGTGTGTGTGTGTGTGTGTCCCTGCTGTGTGTGTGTGTGTGTGTGTGTGTGTCCCTGCTGTGTGTGTGTGTGTGTGTGTGTGTCCCTGCTGTGTGTGTGTGTGTCCCTGCTGTGTGTGTGTGTGTGTGTGTCCCTGCTGTGTGTGTGTGTGTGTGTGTGTGTGTGTGTGTGTCCCTGCTGTGTGTGTGTGACAAAATTATATAATGCAATTACTTAAGCTCTGCTTCCAATCAGTTGTGTCTCAATTGTAATTGTCTGACCATGAACTGTGAGTCCCGGTTTGGGAACATTACTAAACCATTGTACAAAAAACCTTGTCTTGTGTTGGACCATCTGCGTCTCCCTATTTGGGAACATTAATAAAACAGTGTGCTAAATGCATTGTCTTATATTTTCTAATGTTCTATAACTTGTGTAATCCATGTAATGTAATACAACTTACGTAATCTATGTAATTTCTTCTGTTGGATATTTTCTCCCTGGCCCTCTGACAAAAGGACATGAATCCAGTGTGACTATCCCAGTATACAAGTGTAACATAATTAAACGTTTTTGGCCTCATACCATGTTGCCATCCTTTGTCTGGATGCTTGGTAGCGGACATATATCTATGTAGTCAGTTACTGTCAAGTTGATTCAAAACTGGTTATGTATTACGGATGCTGTGTCCCTGCTGTGTGTGTGTCCCTCTGCTGTGTGTGTGTGTCCCTCTGCTGTGTGTGTGTGTCCCCTCTGCTGTGTGTGTGTGTCCCCTCTGCTGTGTGTGTGTGTCCCTGCTGTGTGTGTGTGTGTGTGTCCCTGCTGTGTGTGTGTGTGTGTGTCCCTGCTGTGTGTGTGTGTGTGTGTGTGTGTGTGTGTGTCCCTGCTGTGTGTGTGTGTGTGTCCCTGCTGTGTGTGTGTGTGTGTGTGTGTGTCCCTGCTGTGTGTGTGTGTGTGTGTGTGTGTGTGTGTGTGTGTGTGTGTGTGTGTGTGTGTGTGTCCCTGCTGTGTGTGTGTGTGTGTGTCCCTGCTGTGTGTGTGTGTGTGTGTGTGTGTGTGTGTGTGTGTGTGTGTGTGTGTGTGTGTGTCCCTGCTGTGTGTGTGTGTGTGTGTCCCTGCTGTGTGTGTGTGTGTGTGTGTGTGTGTGTGTGTGTGTCCCTGCTGTGTGTGTGTGTGTGTGTGTGTGTGTGTGTGTGTGTGTGTGTGTGTCCCTGCTGTGTGTGTGTGTGTGTCCCTGCTGTGTGTGTGTGTGTCCCTGCTGTGTGTGTGTGTGTGTGTGTCCCTGCTGTGTGTGTGTGTGTGTGTGTGTCCCTGCTGTGTGTGTGTGTGTGTGTGTGTGTGTGTGTGTGTCCCTGCTGTGTGTGTGTGTGTGTGTCCCTGCTGTGTGTGTGTGTGTGTGTGTGTGTGTGTGTGACAAAATTATATAATGCAATTACTTAAGCTCTGCTTCCAATCAGTTGTGTCTCAATTGTAATTGTCTGACCATGAACTGTGAGTCCCGGTTTGGGAACATTACTAAACCATTGTACAAAAAACCTTGTCTTGTGTTGGACCATCTGCGTCTCCCTATTTGGGAACATTAATAAAACAGTGTGCTAAATGCATTGTCTTATATTTTCTAATGTTCTATAACTTGTGTAATCCATGTAATGTAATACAACTTACGTAATCTATGTAATTTCTTCTGTTGGATATTTTCTCCCTGGCCCTCTGACAAAAGGACATGAATCCAGTGCGACTATCCCAGTATACAAGTGTAACATAATTAAACGTTTTTGGCCTCATACCATGTTGCCATCCTTTGTCTGGATGCTTGGTAGCGGACATATATCTATGTAGTCAGTTACTGTCAAGTTGATTCAAAACTGGTTATGTATTACGGATGCTGTGTCCCTGCTGTGTGTGTGTCCCTGCTGTGTGTGTGTGTGTGTGTGTGTCCCTGCTGTGTGTGTGTGTGTGTGTGTGTGTGTGTGTGTGTGTCCCTGCTGTGTGTGTGTGTGTGTGTGTCCCTGCTGTGTGTGTGTGTGTGTGTGTCCCTGCTGTGTGTGTGTGTGTGTCCCTGCTGTGTGTGTGTGTGTGTCCCTGCTGTGTGTGTGTGTGTGTGTCCCTGCTGTGTGTGTGTGTGTCCCTGCTGTGTGTGTGTGTGTGTCCCTGCTGTGTGTGTGTGTGTGTCCCTGCTGTGTGTGTGTGTGTCCCTGCTGTGTGTGTGTGTGTGTCCCTGCTGTGTGTGTGTGTGTGTCCCTGCTGTGTGTGTGTGTGTGTCCCTGCTGTGTGTGTGTGTGTGTCCCTGCTGTGTGTGTGTGTGTCCCTGCTGTGTGTGTGTGTGTGTGTCCCTGCTGTGTGTGTGTGTGTCCCTGCTGTGTGTGTGTGTGTGTCCCTGTGTGTGTGTGTGTCCCTGCTGTGTGTGTGTGTGTGTGTCCCTGCTGTGTGTGTGTGTGTGTGTCCCTGCTGTGTGTGTGTGTGTGTGTCCCTGCTGTGTGTGTGTGTGTCCCTGCTGTGTGTGTGTGTGTGTGTCCCTGCTGTGTGTGTGTGTGTGTGTGTCCCTGCTGTGTGTGTGTGTGTGTGTGTGTCCCTGCTGTGTGTGTGTGTGTGTGTGTGTCCCTGCTGTGTGTGTGTGTGTGTGTGTGTGTCCCTGCTGTGTGTGTGTGTGTGTGTGTGTGTGTCCCTGCTGTGTGTGTGTGTGTGTGTGTGTGTGTGTGTCCCTGCTGTGTGTGTGTGTGTGTGTGTGTGTGTGTGTGTGTGTGTGTGTGTGTGTGTGTGTGTGTGTGTGTGTCCCTGCTGTGTGTGTGTGTGTGTGTGTGTGTGTGTGTGTGTGTGTGTGTGTGTGTGTGTGTGTCTGCTTGTTTTGACCATGGCTTAGAGTAGAATTTTCATGTTTGACCTTTCCTTACGCTAGGGTGTTAGCAAGTGACTGTCACAACTGAAGGACATTAGCTTGGACATCAGTGGAACCATGGGTTGCAGTTAATATGGACAATACTTGCTGAAAGAGCAGACTAGCAGTATGTCAGTAAGTCCCTATATGCACTACTTGTCCGAGGACTTGTGAATACGTGTATTGGTATAGACCTGGTGGTTGTGTTGTACTGAGGTCATTAGTTGGAGAAACTATGCTAAACTGTTGGTGAGAAGTAATATCACATTAACTGTGGTGGACCATGTGTGTAATGTTGTGGTGAGTGGAGGTCTGAGGCTGGCTAACGTGAAGTGGTGCAGTGTAGTGGCACTTGTTTGGCAGCTGCAGTTGTAGGGACTGGTCTTTCTGGACAGAAGTGAGATTAACAGAATGCATAAATGGCAAGAGGAGGCATGTTTGGGGTAGCATGCATAGCTGCAGGAGTGTTATGAAAGTGGTGAGATGAGTGGATTTGACTGCAGCTGCAAGTAATGTTGTGGTGCAGTGGACCTCTGTGAGGCTGGCTACCGTGAAGTGGTACAGAGGCTTGTCACAATAGTGCAATATGCAGTATTTGCTCCATATGCACATTGTAACCAAAAGCCAGCATGTGAATACATCATGTAAGTACGGAATTTGAATGCTGCTATATAGTTAGGTGTATGCATTAATCTTATCCTGTATGGACAGGTATTGCACAATAACAGGCAAATTGGGATGTCAAATGGCACTATGATGTGGATAATGCTAGCTCAAGAATGGATGAACATGAGAAATGAGTGGTAGCTGCTGTATTTTACAGGGGGTGAAGATATTTGATTGCTGTCCCGAAAATAGTAAGGTAAGAAACTTTAAATCAAACATTTTGATACTGTCTGATATAGGAACTGAACATTGCAATGGAGAAGTCATATCTGCATTATGCAAGATATGCAAGGCAACAGTTAAGGGACTACAGCTGGAAACATTCATAGTGTGCCCATTCAAACTAACAGGTAAACAAAGGGATAAAATATTAACTGCAACTTGCTAAGAAAGAGCAAACCTACAGGTAGCCAGTTAAGTGAATGAAACCAAAAAGCCAGAGAATCATGGAAAATACTTACCACCGGAAAAAAAATCTTAATTACATCTGATAACAGGTTGTTACATTTCAATATGTTCCTTTGATTCAGTAGTAGTGTAGTAACAGCGATGTATTGAAACACAGACATTTGGTATTTTTCAGTTGTACATTCTGCATGGCAATTGATACTTGGTCTATAGCTTGCATACTTCTCTTGTATTTGCATCGGATACCGCTAGTGTGCAGTGCGGGTAAAAAAATTAAATTACCCTCGTATCAGAGGTGGCAGTGCAACATATTCATAGTGGCTTAACCTGAGAGTAGCTTTAACCAAGCCCCATGTGAAACCTGATCAAGCACCTAGAATTCAGTGTAGCTTCAACACCGTAAGTATGAAGATGAATTCACATACATGAACAGGAGTAGATGCATATTCATGTCTAAAGGTATATGGGCAAGGCAGGTTGTCACTACACTGAAAAACTGGTATGTAATGGTGGATAATTAAAGCCATAGCACCAATTCAACTGTAGTCTGGCAAATATTTAGTAAGGGATTTAGTCCAAGCACAAATATTTCTACAGTGATTCTTTCCAGTGTGATCCATTATCTGATTCAAGGTAAATTAACCTTGATATCCTTTATTAAAAAAAAAATTATTTTGTCAGAAGTGACTTCTGGAGACACGAAAAAAGAAGGGGAAAATATAGCAATGTGGTTTGTATGTACAAAGACAAATCCAGGGACACTGCAAAAGTGTTTTTGCAAACCAACCAGTGCAGTAAAAAAAATATGTAGGCAAACACTGAATACCAAACACACTTTGCACATGTAAATCATTTTTAGCAAGGTGGAAGCATGAAGTGATACCTTAGAGACTTAAACTAATAAAGATCTAAAATGGTTTAATATTTTAAGTTTTATTTAGCTCCCTGGTGGAAGATGTTACAGAAGTTGCTATACTAACTGGATGCTAATGCAGTAAAGTAAGGCCTTGGCTACAGTGCAGCAATAAAAAATGTCCCCTGTAACAAAAGAAATGCTAGAGCAAAGATTCACTTGCATGAGTCAAGCACCCTGCTGAGATCTGCCAGTCAATGAAATTACAAAGTCAAATTACCCTCAGGACTTTGACAGCCAGGGAAGCTAGGTGTTGCGGGGGAGGGTTGAAGTAAAAGAACTGGAATTCATTGTCTCACAAATTAGTGCCATTTAAACTAAATTAGAAAAAGGCAGCAGTAAACAGCACTTTCTGTGTGTTCTGTGACATTTGCACTGTTTCAGTTTTAAGTAGTCATTCAACAGCAAGGAATGTTACTTTAACTATTCTATTTTACTAAGAACTTTATATGCATGCAACATCTTTGAAATGACAAGAGCTTTAGGCAAATGCAGGCCTGCATGATGTAACATTTCTGAACAAAACAATGACTTGTGGGATACTGAGTGGCAACCTGATTTATCCAAACCACGTCAATATGCTGTACTCCAGGTGGTCAGAGTCTGTAATTACATATAAAAATATTTAAAATCCTGTAAATAACCCCAGAGTGCTGTTAAAGTGTAGGAAACATCATGCCATGATGTTTTAAATATGTTTTTTGAGTCTGTGGGTGCGGTACTCCTTTAAGGTAAGGAAACAACAAAGGGTGTGTGTGTGTGTGTGTGTGTGTGTGTGTGTGTGTGTGTGTGTGTGTGTGTGTGTGTGTGTGTGTGTGTGCTAGGGATAGTAAAGGCAAGGTATTCCATACAATAAGTACAGATTATATATGTCTGTGAACAGAAATTTGCAGTTCCAAGTATAGTTCATGTGCTTTTTCCAAATCTATGTACATTTGTAAATAACTTTTGGGATTACAGAAAAAAAGAAAGCTTACTTCCACATGTCACCTTGTACTCTTCTATAACTTTCATGTATTTCATAAATGAAACATTTCACTTCCACAGTGTATGCCATTTAGTTCTGCACATATAGCAGCAGATTTCACTATTACTGAAAGCATTAATAATGTCATGTCAAAATGATATTGTTACTGAAATGAACAAATTATGCCTTTTCCCTCTCTTTCTTTCTAATCTTACTTATTTTCATGTTATCCATTTATGCTTTACTATAGCATAGGTAATGGAATAATGTCATGTGACTAAGCTTGATTCCTTCTATAAAACAAGGTTTGATTCCCACATCTTGCTGCTGCATACTAATAGAGATCACACAGTTTCTGTAATTAATGCCATTGCCTATCTTCTCTCATTCAGTTCTGACAGAAAAAAAATATTTTGTTTATGAATGGGGTCAAATCATTGTAAATGCATAGTGATTGTCTATCTGAAAATAAAACTCCCTCAGTTTAGTTTATAAATGGAAAGGAAAAGAGACAAAGGACAGGAAGAAATTACTGCAGGCACATATCTGTGCAGTATGTGTGTGTGTGAGAAAATGCCCCACACCTGGTGGCTAGAGGTATTTAGACTCAAACCCTGCACCTTTGCTACAGGGTAAAAAGAGCCTAAAGTCCCTAGCCACCACCATTTCTAATCTTTTCCTACATTTTTTTTGTACTAAGAGTTGAGAGCTATGGTGAGAAGTGACAACAGAATTTGTATTCCCCCATTATTGCCTTTGTTGTTTGTCCATTTTTCTGTGCTAACAGTTCACAGCTATGGTTGGTGAGTGAGAAGTGAGTTGTATTCCCCCATTATTGGCTTTGTTGTTTGTCCAGGATTTTTGTGCTAACAGGTTGAGAGCTATGGTGAGAAGTGAGAACTGAATTCACTAAATGATAGCCATTAAGTTTCAGTCTTCCTATTTTTTAAACTGCTGATTTAGCATAGTGGTCTGTTGCACTGACTGTAGTGTATAGTCTTCTGAGTTCAAGACATGCCAGTAACATCCATGGTGGTAACACAACATCTTATTCTAGCAACTTTCCAAAATTATACAAGCAATGTTTAAAATGTGTCCCTGGTTTTTGACCTTTTGCCCCCCCTAAAAAAAACCCTGAAATTGAAAATAAGGGTGAGAAGCTGTGCAAGATGTCTATGGCTTATACTACTTTCATTCTGTTTATAGTTTGGGTGTGGAAGTAGACTTTTATGATAGAAATGTTCTGAATTGGGCAGTTTTGTAATTATTGGTTCATGCATTTTCTTTCATTGCCTACAGTACAGCCTACTGGAAAATGTTCAGGTAGGTGTATCAAAGAAAAGAACACATGCATGTTTCTTGTTTTGTGTGCAAGGGGCCAATGATTTGAAAACAGCCCAAAGGTAATCTTTATCCACCACTGGCCAGATGCATTTTCTTTGGATGTGGTAACCGTGTGGGTTTCAATGCTGTTTCAATGAATGTGAGTTTTAAGGGCAGAGAAGTTTTAATGCCAAGTCTATTTTCATGGTGAGACAGTATTGCTTTATCAGATGTCTGTTAGTGTTTGTGCATTGATGTACTGCAAAATGTAAAAATAAAATCCAAATAATCATTGTAAAAGTAAAGCAGTATGCACACATTAGTGTTTATGGTAAATGGGGCGAAATAGCCAGGTAATGGGACATTGGAATGGCTGCAGGGGGACTCTGGTGCCATATTTTTGTTGTCTGTTCTTCAGTTTGTGTTCAAAAGTTGGTATCCCACAGTTCCATTGGAGTGGGTGGGGTTACATAATTATGTATGCAAATTATGTATGCAAATTAGATGTTAATCAGCGTACAGATTTGTACCTATTTTTCATGGGCCTTGTCCAGATGTTTGATGTTTCCAGGTTGAGAGGTATGGTGGAATAGCATTTCTGAATTTAGAGCTCTATGCAGAATCAGTCATTCTAAATGTGATAAGTCAATGGTTAAACCCTAATTACAGTTCAAATTGGAAAAACCTCTATAAAAACATTTTATTATCAAACATAGATTCAAAAATAGAGAATATTAAGTTCTCAGAAAATAACACAATCTTTTTAGTACTAAAAGACTTTGTTTATAATACAAATAGTAATGAAAAATGTCCTTCTATTATTAAATATATATATTATACAACGACCCCCCCCATTAATATTCAAAAACATGCATGCTGATTGGTCAGCATGCACGTTGTAAATCAGACTTATACTAAATAAAGTCGCCCAGATTTTTTCCATTAGTATAAGTCTTTTTTTACAGCAACGGAGAACGCAAGATCTCCGTTGCTTTTTAGTCACTGTCTCGCTATGTTAAAGGAGTTTAACATAGCGGGACAGCTTTAAAAAAAGTAATGGAGATCTTCCTTTCTCCATTGCTTTTTTTAAAGCTGTCTCACTATGTTAAATTCTTTTAACATACTGAGACACTTTGTAAAAAGCAACGGAGATCTTGCTTTCTCCATTGCTTCTACCCACATCTCTGATATACTGCATAAGCATACACATGCGCAGTATATCAGAACTGCCACAGAATACCAGACAGCTGTGGAAGGGCAGCAAGGAGGCATTATACAATGCCATTATTTATGAAAGTAAGTTTTTTTTTTCTTAAATAATGTCATTGTATAATAGCAATAACCCACTTCTGGGTGTGGGTAATGCTGGATTTACCCACGGTTGTCTTTGTTTGGCCACTCGGGCTTCGCCCTCGTCACCAAACCACACCAACTGTGGGTAAATCCAGCATTACCCACACTCAGGCATGGGTTATTGCTATATTAACCAATTAAAAAAAAATAATGAATAAAAACTATAAGCCAAAAAATTTTATATTTTTAATATTTCCTATAGTATACACAAAGACATGCCTTGATTCCTTTATTATAAACAAAATAAAAGACATGAAGGAAAATGGATTAGTCTTCTGGCACCAATATTTAAACAGTAAAATCATACATGATTCAAATTCCCTTATTACTAGATAGAACATAAACTATAACAATTGGTTAAACATACAAACATTCAGAGAATATATAGTTAATGAATTCAAAATACACCAGGTGACCAGCGTAACATCCTTACCTAAAATACTTTCACTCTTTTGTGATTTAAATACCTTGAATAACAACAATAGTCTTTCGTTATCAAAATATATAAAACTTTAAGAGCTGACCTACAAAACACAGAAGATTCTTTATGGAAATATACAGAAAAAATAAATCCAGTTTTACTGATAAGGAGAAAGCATTAATATTAAAATCGATTAATAATATGACTTCATCTCCCTTTTGGAAAATCTTCACATGGAAGTTTATACATAGGACTTTCATCACTTCACATAAACTATCAGTGCTATCAAGTCATGACATTAATAAATGTTGGAGATGTGAAGAGACTCTGTGCAGATTGGGAACACATGATTCTTAAATGTAAAATTGTAACTCCACTATGGTCAGAATTTAAAAACTTTATAAAAGCATTGTGGTCAGATAAATGTGAAATCTCAGATTCATTGCTGCTGTTTAATGCACCAATACCAACATGCATTCCTAAGATACAAGTGCATCTTCTTTGGTCTCTACTTGCAATTGCAAGGAAAGTTATAACTGTAAATTGGAAAAGCAAACAAATCCTCTTATTCACAGATTTTATATTATTAGCTAAAGTTGTATGTAATAGGGAATTGCAAACTGCAGCTTTAAAAACTACAAAAGTGACACATAAGAAACTGGCTTGGCTAAAACAAAATGTAAATATAAGCAGGATAATACATATGTTATGGACTTTGTATATAGTTATTTATTTTATGATGTTTAAAGTATTTATTGTAAAATTTATTCATGTATATATCTTATGAAAACTAATAAAAATTTACAAATAAAAAATAAACAACAAACTTCAGTGTGAAACAAATGTGCAAATAAAAAAAAAAGAAAATGACTGTGATTCTCAAATGAAAGTCTATGATTTGCAAATGAGATGGCATAAAAGGCTAGAGAATATATGTGGCATTTACAAAATATAAAAAAATGCCCAGAAAGAGGAAGATGGTGAACGGGTCTCTTGCCTGACTGGAGCTGTCATTTTTGAGAATGTCCAGTGATTCCATCACTAAACATTTTGCTCCATGAGTCTGAACTTATGTTTTATCCTGTAAAAAACATAACATTGAAAACAAAAAACTTTATTTATTCTGAATCTAATTCAGTTCAGCGATATAAGCAGTGAGCTGTAACATGATAAATGCAGTCTAATTCCCATATTTTCTAGTATCATATTGTGTAACTGAGCAAGTCACTTAACTATGTAAAATGTGGACAAGTAATGTTGCTAGAAAAATCTATTTTTTTTACTCATAGTATATTTTAACCTTACCCATGTCAAATCAGACAGGTATACACCTCCCAGATGTTGCCTGTATACACTTATTATCAGGCTGAAACTAGTATGATGTAGGCCTTGCAAGTTACATTTATGTTCTAGTCAGTTAAATCCCTACAATTTAAAAGAATTTTCAGTTTGTCACCGGTGCCCAAACCGCTATCATCATACCTAAATTAACAGGTGTCGGGATATTGAGTCCCACAATTTGATTTCATCAATGCAGGAACCCTCCTGGGTTGTTTGTCTAGAAGTATCTTCAGGAATGAAGACCACCATCCCATCTGTAAGCCATTGCTGATTTATCAAAATTAATTAAAAATGCCTGCTCCATTTCCTGAGTATTCCATGCCTCTGTGCTGTCTCATACTTAAGGATATGACATGAAGCCTTAATACACTGGTATCAAAGGATGCAACACTGTCAGGGACTAACTGTCCACTATCCTGTTTGTTAAATAAAGAAAGCATGATTATTTTAAATGTATAACATTTTATTTCCTCAAGGCATGAGAAATATCTCCACTTCAATAGATATTATTAAGCACTTGACCTTTGTTATCCTCTGACAGACTCCATTCAGTAGTATGCTTGCCAAAACTAAATACCTCTTTTGTATATTCATCTTTCATAATGGAATTATTCTATATTTTTGATAAAGCCAGCAAAATGATAAACAACAGAGCTATTCTCGAATCAGTTAAGTATCATCTAAATGTGTGGCAATAAGACACTATTGTGTATCTCTCAGATGAAAATATGAGGATAGCTGTCAATATCAGTGAACTTTAGACATTTCCACACTTCGCTGTCTTGTTTAAATCTAGCACCAAGCAATAATATATTTATAGACTTATTTAGCTTATGTGAATTAAAGCTAAGACCTGCTTACAAGCATCATCCTGTAGTCCTGGGTTTGGTTCCTCAGTTTCTATTTGTCTGTTCTATGACTCTTAAATCTTAAGTCACCATTGTTCCTGGGATGCTCCTGAAAAGACACACTTATGACCAGTGGCTTTATGCAGTTAATAAATAGATAAAATACAAAAATTAAACAGCTTCTATAAGTTTTACATTGCTAGATGCACATATAATGTTAAAAAATAACTGCTTTCCTCTTTCAGAGCAATGGCAGGTATTCATGAAGAACACTTAGCACAGAATCTTAAGTATTGCATGTGCTGTATGTATGCATAATGTAAATCACTTCTTTGATATAAAAAAATGCATCCATAACCCACTGAGAAGTGTGGCATAATGGAAGACTGTTTTATGTCACACTCACTCCAGTGAATCACAACTTGGAGATATGCTAGGTATAAGATGGCAATCCAGATGAAGTTCAGTGGTACATGGTATTATGTACCTAATTTGTACACCAGTTTATTAACAAGTGTTGTACATCCTGACTAAGCTGAGTTAACCTTGTCATATGAAGCTTCATAAAACAGCTACGGGGAGCAGGTATAGATACCTTGTAGGGCTGGCTATCCACATGTCATTCTATTGTTATCTGCACCAGGAAAGAGGCTGATGGACCACAGAGGCCACACTACCTCAATGAGTAGCACATTTTTAAGTTGTGCAGTTAGTCCGGTACAATGCAACCTCCCTTATTCCTGAATTATTCCTTACTGCAATATAACACAGTGTGATGCTTATCTGCATCCTACTGTACTATACTGCATTTAATAATGTAAGTCAGTGTAAGCCCCCTACCAGCATCCTACTGTGCTATATTGAATTTCATAATGTAAGCTGGTGTAAGCCCCCTACCAGCATCCTACTGTGCTATACTGCATTTCATAATGTAAGTCGGTGTAAGCCCCCTACCTGCATCCTACTGTGCTATACTGTATTTCATAATGTAAGTTAGTGTAAGCTCCCTACCTGCATCCTACTATGCTATACTGCATTTCATAATGTAAGTCAGTGTAAGCCCCCTACCTGCATCCTACTGTGCTACACTGCATTTCATAATGTAAGTCAGTGTAAGCCCCCTACCTGCATCCTGCTGTGCTATACTGAATTTCATAATGTAAGTTGGTGTAAGCCCCCTACTATTTCATGTCAGTGCAAGCCCCCTACTATTTCATAATGTAAGTCAGTGTAAGACCCTACCTGCATCCTGCTGTGCTATATTGCATTTCACAATATAAGTCAGTGTAAACCCCCTACCTGCATCCTAATGTGCTATACTGCATTTCATAATATGTCAGTGCAAGTCCCCTACCTGCATCCTAATGTGCTACACTGCATTTCATAATGTACGTTGGTGTAAGCCCCCTACCTGCATCATAATTTCATAATGTACGTTGGTATAAGCCCCCTCCCTGCATCCTACTGTGTTTCACTGCATTTCATAATGTACGTTGGTGTAAGCCCCCTACCTGCATCCTAATGTGCTACACTGCATTTCATAATATAGTCGGTGTAAGCCCTCTATTTCATAATGTAGTCGGTGTAAGCGCCCTATTATTTCATAATGTAAGTCAGTGTAAACCCACTACCTGCATCCTAATGTGCTATACTGCATTTCATAATGTAGTCGGTGTAAGCCCCCCTACTATTTCATAGTGTAAGTCAGTGTAAGCCCCCTACTTGTTTTTGTTCTGTGCAGTATTACTTGCAATGGGACATTTAAGAATTTCAACCACTAATGCTATTGACATAGTACAAACTGACATTATGATTTTAATTCATACAACACTATGAAATAAGAGGTTAGAAATCCCAGTCATGATACACAAATCAGTGTTGTTAAACAACAAAATATTTATTACATTCTGAATGTATCTGTGCATTCCTGCTCTTACTTTGGCTATAAATATGCAGTAATAACAAATAGTAAGTATAGAATACTAATCTTGCAGATGCTAAAAGGTACTTCACTACACTAAGTGCAATCTTGGAGTTGATATATTTAAGTAGCAGGGGGTGTGGGGGGTGCAGCCCCCCACATCGGGGGTGCAGGGGGGCTTGCCCACCTGATTATACTTGGTGGAAAGTAATATGATTTATCTTGTTTAAACTCAGTATATGTATGATGTGTTTTTTCAGTGTTTTGAGTTTCAATATTTTGAGTTTTCAGGATTTTGGTTTTCAGTGTTTTGGTCTTCTATATTATGAATTTTCCTCATTTTCAGTGTTTTGGTATTTTAGTCTTATGAAGTGAATCTATCTATCTATATATATATATATATATATATATATATATATATATATATGTGTGTGTGTGTGTGTGTGTGTGTGTATACATATATACATACATACATATAAAATGTTTTTGTAATATGCTTGATTACACAACCAATATGCTTTTATAGAGTGATGGATATAGAAGTTTTTTTTTTACAGAATTGTATTTTGTTTATGATAAATCTGCATGCTGATTCCTGTGACTTGTTATTTACATAGTGGTGCAGTTACTTTGTAAGGCTTCATCTAGATCACTTAGTGAAATGTATTTTAGTGCTAGGTCTGTGCTTACATTTGTTATCCATGAATCTTGTGTTTAGTAAGCATACATTTCAGTTTACTAGAAGATGTCTGGTAAAAAAAAAAGTTACTGCAAAATGTGAACTCAAAATCAGAATAATGCACATGCCTCTCATCTGCCAAGATATTTAGCCTGTTCCTCATATAAAATTTGTGGTTTTCTGGCAAAACATTGAGGACTCATTGAACACACATTTAAGTTTCAAACTAATATCCTTTAGAATATGCATGCTAGCACAAAACATGTTATTTTAGCAACTTTCTAAGTATATAAGAGCAATATTTAAAATCTGTCCCTATTTTTCAGCCTTTGTCATCCCAATTACTTTTGGCTTTGTCCAGATTTCTTGTGCTATGATGTTGAGAGATATGATGATACATTAGATAGCAGTGATGGAATTCTGACAAAATGAGATGTAATGGGACATTTTAAAAGATTTCCAGACCCTACAACATGCTTTGTTGGGTATCTCCCAGTAATCGCATGTTGCTGTATTTCACATTCTTTTCTTCTTAGATATTTTTTGCATATCATGATTTACAGTGTAGTTTCCCCAAGTGCTTCTGCATGAATCAGATATGGCAGATGCTTTGTTCTCTGACAATTGAGTAAATTTTAGTGGAGACATTGCCATTTAAACTGCAGAATCCCTTCTGCCACTCCAGGCTCAGAAAACTGTCAGATCCCTAATGTCTAGAGTCTACTATGTTGCAATAGCAAAGTCAGGGACATTTCACCGAAAAATTAAATAGCTAAGCATAAATGTTGACATATGTATCCTCCTCCACACAAACAAATCCATCAGTATGGGTAAATATTAAACAATCAGCCTGCAGACTATTATATGCCTACAAATAGCCAGAAAGTGACCATGAGTGAGAATCAGATCTTGCAATATTCACATGTGAAGCAAACACCTTAACCATTATGCCAAATCCCAACCCACTGCCAAACCCCAAGGCAATGAATTTAGTAAACCAAGGAAAAAATCAAAATATGTATACATATTGAAGCTTCTGTGTGTAGATAGAAAGACAGATGAATAGAAAGACAGACTGACTGACTGGCTTTCATTAATACCATCGCCACCAAAAATAGAAATGTTAAGGCAGAAACGAGGTACCTATAAACAACATATCTGAGACAACTGGAATATTCCTTGTTGAAACAGAAATGAATGATTATGAAGGTGAAAAAAGGAACTATAGCTATGTAGCTCCAGAAACAGTACATCAACTATAATTCAATGGTCAAACAAAATGAGAACTCTGTCATCACTAGTCTCCTGTGTTTTTTTTTTTTAAGTTGTGCAGTTTTTCTCTTACACATGTACTGTCATCAAACAATACAAAGGTTAAACAGCAATACTGGATGTATAAGACAGTCAGAAAGTTGTGAAAATAACACCTGTCAGGCACTGTCCTAATTCAACTGAAGCACAAATAGCCTAAAGGCTACACAGTATAAACCCCAATCTATCACTGGAGGTGACAACTTATTCTAGAAAATAAGCAGAGATGATTAATGATATGAATTGCTAATATTCTTTATCCCATAATCCTGGGTTTGAATCATTTTCCATCTGATTGCTGTGTTACTCTCAGCAAATCACTTAACCAAATAAAACATGGACTGCCTCTAAAAAGAGGCAATTGGGCCTAGTGGTTTTACCTGGTTAAATGGAAAAAATAGAGAAAAATGATAGCCCCACAAAAAGTAGAATCAACAAAAACATACCCAAACAAAGGAGACCTCCAAGGCAAAAACACACGTGATCTCCACAGCCCTCCACACCACATAACATGTATAGTTCACACACCTGTGTCTCACAGCCACTAAGGTTTAACCATAACAGCAACATATTGGTCATAGGAGACTCCATTGTGAGACACACAGATGTGCCTCTCACCAGGCTGGATAAGGAGAAAGTCATGATTAGTTGCCTGTCAGGGGCCAGAATCAGCCATATCACATACGCACTCAAGTCTCTCAACAACAGGTACTTTTATGACTCTGTTATAGTCCATGTTGGTGTGAATGACTTGAGACATACCTCCCTGGACTATATGAAGAGAGATGTGATTGAACTCACTGAATATGTGTCCCAGGCGGGTATGTCCCTAGCCTTAACCAGCATTCTACCATCACCCAGAATGATGCCACAATAAAAACAGAAAATAATTTACTTTAACAATTGGCTTAATTTCTGGTGTCATTCCAGGTGGAGCCAGTACCTGACAGCCTGGGAAGATATAATCGACAGATCACGATGCTTTGCCAGAGATGGCCTGCATCTTTTTCACTTGGGCTTCAGGCTTCTGGCAAAGGCACTTGCCTTCCTATAGTGCCTTTTTTAGAAAAGTGATGAGGGGAAAACTACCAACATAAAAATTTCAACAAAACGCAAATTAAAGGTCATGCTGCTAAATGCTAGGAGTCTAAACATGAAACTGAACTCATTGCAAGCATTCTTAATTCTGGAAATTGCTGACATCTGCGCAGTCACAGAAACCTGGTTCAAAGCTGCAGAGAGCACCTCAGCCTTACCTGGTTACTCATCCTATCATACATTCAGACCCCAAACTGTGGGCAGTAAAACCAAAGGAGGCAGAGTTTCAATATATACACACACACATATATATATATATATATATATATATATATATATACATATATATTTAAAGACATACACACCTCTAGGCTGGTCAAACAGTATGACGTACAGAAGAAACTCCAAGTGTAGTTAATCATTGACAAGACCCCTATAAAAATCATAGCTAGCTACCGGCCCCCAAATCTGACTCAAGATGCCCAATCCAGCTATCTGGACCTCTTCGAATCTATCCAGATTCAACCTTTACTCTGATCCTGGGTGACATTAACTACCCAAACATAGACTGAAAGAACTATTCATGCCAGAACACAAATACCCAGAGATTCCTCAATTTTGTCAATGCAAATGCTTTTGAACAGCTAGTCGATACCCCCACAAGAGGTGATAATATCTTGGACTTAGTATTAGCCAACATTAGTAACCACTGCAGCATCCCTGCACTATCATCCTCCCTGGTAAGATCCGACCATAAAGCGGTCACTTGTGAAGTCACCATCTCCCCTGACTCCCCTCTAGCTAGGGTCAAACAAAAATCTTCTCCAATGCTGATTACAGCCTCCTGAGGGATGGTATAAAGAGCTTCACAGCCCCCTCCCCCTATCTAGGAACAGGCACCAGTATCCAAAACTTTACCAAAGCACTATATGAACATTGATATAGCTGTATGGAATCAGGAATACCGGACAGGACTAAATCGTCTTCTGCAAGGAAGAGTAAACCTGTCTGGTGGACATCTGCAATAAATAAACTCTATAACAAAAGGAAATATTTGCTGTCCAGGGCCAAAAAGGAGCAGGTGGCCAGTTGGAAGCAATTTCTCCTTAGCCTGAGCAAGCAAATAAGAGCACTAGTTAAATCCTAAAAGCAAACTTTGAGTCCAAACTGGTCACACCTACTAGAGACAATCATAAGGTCTTCTTCGCATATGTCTGCAATCTCAAAGGAAGCACTCACATCTGTTCAGAACTGGTGGTCAAGGACACCACATATACAAATGCTGTAGATATAGCAAACTTGCTGGCTGACAGATTCAGCGAAATCTTCACCCCTCTGTCCCCATCAGTAAATTAGGACATTCACAGTACCTGCCCCCTTCCCCTTATATCTAAGGAACAGGTCACCACTGCTCTCTCAAAGGCAAAAAATATTGCCTCCTTGGGACCCAATAACATCCAAGGATGCATCCTACATGAACTCAGGCAGGAACTTGCAGTACCATTAGTTGCCCTATTCAACCAAAGCCTGAGTACTGGCCTTGCGCAGCGGAGTGGAGGACAGCTACTGTCATCCCTTTGCACAAAGGTGCAGCATCCACCGATCCCGATCCAGAAAATTATAGATCCATCAGCCTAACTAGCCTGATCTTCAAGTCCATGGAATGGATTATCATGGACCTCATTAACAAGGACATTGGCAACCCCCAAACACTCGATCCCACACAGTATAGCTTCATCAAGGGGAGGTCATGGCTGTTAAATTTGGTCAATTTCTTTGAGACAGTCACCAAAGCCATGGATGAGGGAAAGACGGTGCACACCACTTACCTTGACCTGGCCAAAGCCTTTGACACTACTCCCCACTCGGGCATAATAGATAAACTCTCTCAACTAGGCATCAATCCATATGTTACCAGAAGGGTAGCTAACTGGGTCACTGATAGAACCCACCTTATCAAAATAGGGGAAGCCACCTCAAGCAGTAGACCGGTAATGAGCGGCGTACCCCCGGGTTTGGTCTTGGAGCCTCTGTTATTTGGAATATACTTTTTTGAGATGCAAGCCAAAACCAGTGGGCTATGACTGACCAAGTATGCAGATGACTGCAAGCTGGGTGCTGTCATCAATTCCCCTAGTGATGTACACATCCTCCAAGAGGGTCTCACCCAAACAAATGACTGGTGCCAGAAACATAGCCTCAAACTGAATACCAAAAAATGCATCATCATCCCCTTTGGGGAGAGTGACATCCCCACAAATTATTACATTAATAACAATGTCCCACACATGGAATCAGTCGTGAGGGATTTGGGCAGCCAGGTTGATAGCAACCTGACTTTTGACCACCATGTTGCTTCCGTTGTATGGAGATCTTTCTACATGGCCCACCTTGTAAGTAATAGTATCTCATCCAGGGACAAGGAGGTCATAACATCCCTGTATTCTTCCCTTATAAGGCCCATTATTGAGTACAACACCCCATTCAGTATGTACCTTGCAAAGCACATGCAGCAGCTGGAGAGACCACAGAGGTTCCTCACCAAGAGAATCCAGGTGCTCAAAACTCTTCCATACACAGATAGGCTAAAAGCCCTGTCCCTCTAGTTAGTTTCATGCAGACTCCTCAAACGTGACCTCTGTCTGGCATACAAGGCAAGCTCAGATCCCGCCTTGATGGGACTGCTGCATATACACATGTCAAGGTCCACTCAAGTAACCCATACACGTGGCCTCAACCTGATCTGTGACATCCATAGGACTTGTTGGTGGGACAGATTTGTGTCCCAGAGACTCCCCCATCTGTGGCATAGACTCTCTCTCCATGTCAGAGTACCTCATTATCCTTTTCTAAGCACAACCTGAATTACTGGATGGGAAACAGAAAATACACCCCTGGGAATCCACCCATGGCCCTGCTGGACAGGGGCATCAGGTGCTGGTTTGGCTAAACATCAGCTAAACTCTTGGCTAGTCTTATAAGGGCCTCAGGGCCAATAGCCTGATAACTTCCTATGATCCTTTGATCCTACCCTGTAATGCAATTCCACAACATTTTGTGCTGCATCTGGGATTCATCCATGTCTCTACCAATTACTTAGTTGGACTTTTGAGATACCCCCTATGAAATGTGCGACTAAAATGAATCTAACTCCTTGAGTCTTAGATAGTTGAATAATGGAAGCTTCGGTATTCACTGACTGGTGAATAACAGCATGGCACTTACTGTCTTAACACCAATCACAGCCTCTCAGGACCTCCCACAGCATCCTACTGGCCCATAGGCAACAGTTCTGAAACAGTGACCACATTATTTTGAATATTACCTTACATGCATGCATCATTTACAATATGTTCAAATCAGGAACAGATCTCTGTGGTATGTATTCGGCACAACAAAGCTGAAGATTCCTGCATGATTACATATTTAACAGTGCACAAAATGACAAAGAGCATCAGCTTCCAGGTACATAATATATGTCATAATGAGAGACTTCGAATGTATCATAATAAATGCACCATGCTCAGAATTTATATGCAACCAACAAAAACTGATGCTTTCTTCTGTCATGAGGTGTAGACATTTGTGTTAGGTTGCTGGTCAGTTCAGCACAAAGTGAAGTGCTATGCTGCAGCTGTACAAATGAGTGGTATTAGTTTTCCTACACTGCAAGTAGATCTGTAGTGATTTTATTACGCTATCTTTAGACATATCTCCAAATAATACTGATAATACTGATACAACAAGATGGCTTAATGAAATATGCAAACAAGACAAAGAAAAACGATTAAAAAATAACAAATCTTCAGTTTTGTTTTATCCATAGCCAAACAGTTAAAGCTGCATTCTGTACATAAAACAAGGAGGAAGAGTAGCAGTATTAGGCAATAATAAAGTCACCAACTGGCAAACATCTTATCAGCATACAGAAAATGTTCTCTTTTACATGTCATAAAAAGTTTACAGATGTTACCAACTCTGGCATCCTGCATGGAAGGACATCACACCATTAGCTCTAAAGGAATTCTAGATAGCTACTTAAAAGTTTTACAACTAACACGTCTAGTAGAAAATGAATCCTTAAGTCTGATAAACTTAAGACATGCATAATATGTTGCTAAGTGGAAGAACAAAATTTATTTTGGCATTGTGCTATGCTTCTCTGAATAAACAGACAATCTTAACCATCAAGCAAAAAGCTCAAAAATTACAAACTGACAGCAGCTCAAGACTTCTCACTGAAAACTAAATTATGAAAAAGCAACTACATGCCTCTGAAAAACATAATATTTAAAGAATGTATTAGAAACCACTAGCTTTAAGAATTCATCCTTCATCAATTGATTGTGTAATAAATGTCAGCAAATGGTGGAAGTTAATGTAAATAAAATTCTGTCACAAAATTAATGCATTAAACAGAAGTTATCTTTGCATATTTTTATATGGGATCAAACATTGCCATTTTGATTGGAGCAAATAACTGATCATTCTGTTTGATCCCTGGCTATCTGTTTTTTTAACAATATTTGCCAACACTGGAAATTAAATCCATGCTCTGAACCTGCTTCATAATATACAGTGCTAATGAAGTTCCAGTAATTCCATGCATTGTCATATATATGTTGTGATATCTATTTCCTGAACAGAAAATAAACTTACCTTCATAAATAAGTAAACCTTAACAACTGCCTACAGCCATATACACTATACAAGCAGCTGCAAAAATGTACACTATTGAAAGCCACAGCATAGAGGGGTGCATAAAGCAATTAAGAACCAAAACAAGAAAAGCTGAGTAGTATAATCCACACAGAGTATACTTAGGTCTATTTGTCATATCAGTAATAGATATAAAACAAAACACTTTAGAAATCTTTTGCAAAGATTTTTTTTAAGTTTTACTAGGTTTTGTAAATAGATTTTAAAGGTGTTTTGTATTTGAGCACTTCAGTATTTGATTAATCTTATTTTAATCGTTTCTAAAAACAAATTATTTAATAGCATATATATTTTCCTGAATGAAACAATGTAGTACACGTTTAGTTCACATATCTGAACTATACAACATAGTTTTTTTACTTACCACAGCCCAAAAAGCAAGTTTTACAGCAACAAAACAGTTAGCTAATATGGTTTCTAAAACTTCAGATAAAAGCTAAAATGGGAGTTATTTTAGGAATGCAGCAGTATGATTGAAGAAATCTAAAGCATTTTAATAATTGTACAATTAATGTTTAACATGTATCTTGCTGTGAATAATGCCAAAAAACTTACAGTCCCCTGTTCTTCACATAATACTTTTTATGACTTTCTTCATAAGAATAAAAATGATAGCCTCGTGTCCAATGATTTAGGCTAACAATTGTATAAAATATCGTTCATTCATCTTCCTTGGCTTCTTTTTCAGAGAACATTACATATGAACAACTTTAGATATTTAAACATATTTGCACATTTTCTCCTTAGATTATAGCCTAGGATACTGATAAAACCATTTTCACAGAATGCCTAATAATAATATGTTTGTTCATCATAATGGAATCTGTCATTTTCTGCAATGTGAAAAAAATGAATTACATACATGGTTTGCTGCTGTTGCATGGCAGATACAAACAAAACTGTAATGTAACGTTTAAGGTATCTGAAACAAATGCTTTCAGACTTCCATCTATCTTGGTTTATGACAAAGAACTAATTCATTTGGATCTGAGTTGAATGGGACAGAATAATACAGCTGTGAAAACTAAAACATATTTTGAATAAACCCAGCAGTCATCCTGTTAAGCTTTTGGAATATGATCCAGATGGGGTGTTATTTCATCTGAAAGGAAACTGCTAAAGAAGCTTATGTTTGTATAAATGTTTTTACTTTATCCAGTGGTTTGCATGGCAAAGTTATATACAGAAAAATGCACAAAGATACTGTTGAACATGTCATTGGTAGAAAGAAGCAATATCTATTAGCAGGCAAGTACACAATAAAGAAGTTTATTAATTCTTGTCATATAAAATAAATAAAAAGTCTTCAAAAGGGAATGTAATTTTACATACCGGCATATTTTGGTATGTTGCTCTTTATAACTGAACTGTAGGATCATTCTTAAAGATTAGGTAAACTACGCAACCATTTACAGAAGAAAGATTAAGGGGTTTGCAAAATTTAATTTATTTTTGCCAATGATAGAAGGGCAAACCACTGTTAAATGCAGCTGACATACTAGAACAGAATGCAAGCATAATATTCACTGTGTGAATAATACCACTATGGGCCAGATTCAATAAAGCCTTCGCTAAGTGCACACGATATGTATTCAAGAACATTCTTATCACATTTTTGTGTTTTCTAGTCACTCAGAAAGATTACAGTAAGTGTACAGATAGTCTACACTTTGTGGTAACCTTTATGAATCCCTGTCAATATGTAAAGCTTCAAGAATATCAGTAGGAAAACTAAAATTAGGAGGAAGAAGCTGTGAATTATGCCTGTGTTGTCTGTTCACTCAGAATGGTGTATACTTACTGTGCACTTAGCATAGGCATTGTTGAATCCCAGTGAATGTGTATTTGAAATATACATTATATCAATAATTATGTCTGTTACACAAGGTAAGTTATCAAATGTATTATGTGCAAAGTCCCCCCGCCCACTTAGTACAGTAGCTAGTTAAGCCATTTCTTTATCTCATGACAATGAACCCAACCAATTCAGATGGCCAGTTAACATTAAGTTTATATATTAATTGATTCTCAAGTAGGAAAGAATTTCTTCTTTTGCTAAAATAAGCAGTTTTTGCTTATCTTGCTATATTCATTGGTTAGCCAGGCTAGTAAAAACAATGTATTCCTTAATTTTGCTCATTACAGAAAATACAGATAAAATACATAGATCTTACATCTTGTGGAAGGAGAACAGCAGCAGCTAGGTGGATGTTCTTCAGTTCACCGTATCTTGTTCACATTTGGTGGCTTATTCAGAGAAGAAACTATGACAGATGAATAATTGTTTCCATGGTTTGTTTTTGTCTGAAAATGAAACTTAACACATTTTGTAAATTAACTCTGTGCAGTGTTTGACACTATTTGTATGGTTTATTATCATGAGGCCCTATATCACTGGGTGCATCTGAGTCTACAATGTATGCACACATTCATGTAGCTAGTAGCTCATATGTTAGTTACAGTCCACAGTTGGCCATGAAAGCCACAAATCTGAAAACGGTTCTCCATATACAGCACTAGAAATGCCCTAGAAACTGGCATTGTACTTGGCAGCAAGCAATGATTGACACATCCGTGTTACTCATAGTTAACTACTTCTGGCATTTAAAGGGCACCCACCCAAAAAAGGAAAATACAAATCTATTTTGGTCATATGTTAATCTGTCTGTAGTAATAACGTTCTCACAATACTCTGATTATCATTATTTTCAAACTTGTTATACCCCAAAATAGCTTGCTGGGGACTGCCATGTTGTGTGATTCTGTTTTTACAGACAAGGTTTTTGTCTCACTGATTTAGTGTTATAAGACCCAGAATGCACTATGGTTGCAGTTCTCACTATTCCACCTTCAGAATGTGGAACACTATTGCTCACAATGTGGAATAAATGGGCAAAATGTGGAACACTTACTAACAACTTCAACTAGGAAATTCACACCATAGTTAATAACTATTTATTCATAATTACAGACAATTTCAAAAGTTATTTTGGGCAATTAATATGATTTAACATTATTTGCCATGATTATTTGTTTAAAGAAATTCTTAAATATGAATATGTGACAGACCCTTTCAATGTAGAAAGGGTGGAATATGGAATTCTTAAGATGCAAAATGAGAAACATTCCTTTTAATGAGATCAAACTAACAGGTATTACTATAGTGAGATTAATGATTACTGTAATAATGTTTTCCAACAGCTTACAAAAACAGTATTTTTATTTCCTTCTGGTTAGACAGACAGACTCTGGACAGAATATCAGTTTGTCTTTCTCCAGTGACATCATCTGCATTTTTGTTAGCGGTCATCTTTTACTGACTGTTTTAAGATGCATTTGAATTTAAAGATTATAGCCCATTTAGTGTATTTTTCCAGACTAAAAGATCCAGTCAATTCAAAGGCAGATTTCTTCCCGATGTGAAAAGTTTGTATTCTGTGACTGATAACTCATACAAGAAAATACTCTCCGCATTCAGTGCTTAGGATTTTGCAAACCCTATAACTAAAATCAGTTAGCTGTATTACTACTTTTATAAAAATCTGCAATGCAGCTATCCCTGTCAGCCAACATGCCCTGTATTCATACACAAGTCACATAACAGACAAAATCGGGCAGGGTGGTTTAAGTACTATGCAGCCCTATTCCAGTTCACGGTCCCAAACCCGTCCAGCTCTGCACTACTGGACAATGAATGCTAGAGTGCTGCATGGGAATGTGTTAGACAAGGGCAGGGCCTACACTACTGAAGGCCTTAAGTAACTTGGCACACTGCCTCCTTAGAATAGTTGAATAGTACAGAGGTCCTACACCACATACTACACAAGCTACCCTAAAGGACAGTACAGGTGTGAGGGTACTCTGTTAGGTAGCAGCATTCATCAATGCATTTAAATTTGTTAATCTGTGCTGAGAAGCAGAACAGTTTCACTATGTGCAGATTTCCAATCCGGGTAAGTAGGAGTGCGTGTGCATAAGGTAAGTGGCTCTATATCTGTGAATGTATGTTTGGATATGTGTGTGTGTGTGTGTGTGTGTGTGTGTGTGTGTGTGTGTGTGTGTGTGTGTGTGTGTGTGTGTGTGTGTGTGTGTTTGTGTGTGTGTGTGTGTGTGCGCATGTGCATATGTATCTGTGGAAGTATGTGTTTCAGACACAGCCAGGGAGGGGTGAAGGGGGAACAGGAACCCCTAGACTTTCAAGGTTACACTGACTATGACTTAGAACTGGGGGAGACTCATGAGCAACTTCTTCACCGGACATGATTTATTCTGACACACAAATCAATATGTTTCAGGGGGAACTGGCACACAGCTTTGAAGAGAGGTCAAGAGAGTGGGCTGCACTTCAGCAGCTAGTTTGGTAAATGTTAAAGTGGCAGTCAGCCTGCAGTTTATATCAGGTACTTTGGCAGCTGTTAAACTAGTTTCAAGCATGCCTCAATAAATGTCAGTGCTTTGTGTTTGTTCTGAGATGTAGATGTGGCTCTGTGTGTATGTGGGGGTGTTATCTGTGGAGGAATCTGTGCATGTGAGTGGTCTGTAGGATCTAGACAATGAAGTAGTGCAAGCTGGTAACACACTCATATGTGCAATGTCGATCTTCTTAACAATTCATAGTTATGCAGATTTCCACCTTATGAGATGTTGCACTTGTAGAACTGTCCATGACTGTGAATTGCTTAATATCAGGGCATGGCAACTTGACCAACTAGATCCACTGCAAGTTGCCTTGCAGTCCACCCAACTATAAAAAATAGCCATGATATCACAGATTATGTGAGAAACTTTAGAAGGAAATATAGTAATATTTCCAAAAATGTCAGGGTGCTGTGTACAGAAAAAGCTCTAGGCACAAATCATTTTTTTCAAGTGGTGATTCTAGGTTTAAATTAGCTATAGTGAAAATAATTATTTTACCTCCTAAGAAATAAATTTTGAGAGAATGGAAATTCAGCAGCCTGACATTCTGGTCTGATTGTATAGAATACAGTAATTGTTTCAATGTAAACTAGGTACAGTAGAAGTTTTTTTTTTTGTTTGTTTTTTTCTACAAATTAAGAAGTTACCAATATAGTCATCAAAGACAGGATGTGCTTCCTGTAAAATTACAAAATATCCATTATAAAGAATTAATGTTTTAGAACTACCATTAATAATTCTTAATAGATGAAGAACTCAAAGGATCCAAAACAGAAAGGTATATCATATACATAATAGTAATAGAATATACATAGCAAATAAATGCATTTATTAACTATATAAACAGCTTTATCGATTTCTGTATTTACTTATTTATCTGCATTTGTTTATCAGGAATGTCCAACTAGACAAAACAAAATTCAGTGAAAGCCTAGTGGAAAAAAATATGCAAAAATGTAAAACATAAGGAGTCACAATTGCAAAATTCAGGAATTAAAAATGCATCAAATATCATTGTTCAAATTTCAAAGAATAAAAACTGCATCAAATATTAGTGAATAATTAAAAAGTAGGCTATATAGAACTAAGCTGAAAGATATGGTAATGTGAAAAAAACTAAGCTTTTAAAAACTAAGAATGTAAAACTTAACATAAACATATCTGCTAGTACTACATATCCAAATACACTGTATAAAAGTACCACAGGCAAAAAAATGAAATCTAGTCAGACAAATAATCTGTGAAACAAAATATTATAACATAACAACAGAATGACATATATCATTACCCTCAATTCATGTTAATAAGGAAGAGCAGTAACATTGGATACGATAGAGAAGAAAGAACGGTTTAAAACTGTGTTGCAGCTAGTAAAAAACAGCAGGGAACGAGTGCATGTCAGGCATTAGACAGACCAGAGGGTATAAAGAAAGAAGGTGTAAAATTTGTAGAGCTGGTGCACAATTCGGCAGTCCAAGAGTGGAGGAAGAGGAGCTTTTGGCTGAGTTACAAGAAGTTGTAAATATCAAACAATACTCGTCTTGCGTTAGGCAAGAAGAGCTTTTATGTATTTCCTTATTCAAGAAAGCGTTTAAGAGTTTAAGAGTTGAAGTGAATGTGTACATGCAGTACACCTACCAAAGACAGTGCCCTTCTGTCATCCAATCCTTTTCTTCTAGCTATGATCCATGGAAATAAATGTGATTCTTCCCATATTGGCGGCTCAAAGGGAGCTTGTTCCCTGTAAATATAGGCTTTGTTTTAGGGTCACTAATTGTGTTTTTAGCAAAACTGTTTCAGAGGTTTGAGAATCACAAAAATTATGTTTGACAAGTTGACATGGCACTGCCTTGGGTTAGAATATATCAGAGCGCTGCCTATGGTTGATTGCAGTTTAGTCAACCTCTGCTTTATCGACACAGTTTGGTCAACAAAACTGATGGTTTACAATTGTGTAAGAGTGGCAGTTTAATGGATTGGGGAATTTGCTCTTTCCTTGGTGAATGTACAGTCTCACAGTTAGCATATATAATTCTGCTTTGGAATTTGCATGGTCTAAGGAATGACCTCGGAGCATGTACAAAAGTATGTCAACATGTGTTTGTTGATACCCTGACATAACTCAGTCAATTCACAAGACAGGGCTTACTTGAGTGCCTCAGTGAAGATGTTTGTGGTTCTATTCAGGACCACAGTGTTTATTCCTGCTTCCAAACCCTGAGTCAAGGTAAGATCACTGGCTAAGGTTGAGGAGACTTTTAAAGGTCAGAGGTCTGGCAAAGTATGCTCACACGCTCCTGCGCAATCCTTAAATGCCCCTTACTCGAGAAGTATTCTCTGGTATTCTTCTATTCAAACTCAAGTCCTCCGCATGCCCTTTACTCAAACAATGGCTGTGGTGATTTTGCTTTTTCTTGCAGTATGGCCAGACTTTGAAGTAATCCACCTTGATATGTACAATAATTATCCCCAATAACAGTATTCAGGCTGACTTCAGTCTCAGTGGCTGCTACTTACTCATCCCTCCTTTTTCTCACCTTGAGGTACACTCCTGTCTTCACTCCTATGCTTCCTTGTTCTCTAATCTTCTCTTCTACCCCCCTCCCCTTCTCTGTTCTGCTGGCCTCTGTCTCACTTGTCCTGATCTTTTCTCCCCCTTCTGCTTTAAAATGGATTGATTGCCTCAACATACATATAACACTCCATGGCACTTCATATATGTAGTTGTTGTTGTCTTTCGGCTTTTCCCGGTTAGGGGTCACCACAGCGGAACTCCCGTCTGCTAATGATTGGCAGTAGATTTTGATGAACGTCAAGGTGCCAGCTTGACGTTCAACCTTCAACAAAGGCACGCCCATTTACGCATGTCTTTCAAACGCCCACCCAACCGCGGGGAGGACATGCAGACTCCACACAGAAGGCACTCCCCGCACTCCAGCCGAGAATCGAAAGGGAGAACCTCTTGCTATGAGGCAACAACGCTACCGCTGCACCACCGCAGATGACACTTCATATATGTAGTAGAGGGTGCTATCTTTTCATAGACTGTGATAATGAATCTACAGCAGATTTTCTTTTTTAACAATACACATAGTATTATTGTTCAACCAATAATGTGGATGATTTCTTACAATATTATTTAACCCGTTGCTGCTGATATTTTATATTTTGTGTTTGAAGTAAATTTTTGAGATTATCTCTTGGCTTATCCTGTTTGCCAGCCACGTTACCTATATTGTACTGCTGTCAAATCTTTGTTTTACATTCATTGACTGCAAATAGCAAGGCGACTGCTCATTTAATTCATCACTATTAATCATTACTCAGTTGTTGTACTATAGATTGTTGTCTACCTATGTAAGCATTATCTTTTGGGAGGAGCTTTCCTCCAGAAGCCTCCAGTGAAAATGGACTCAATATCATTTGAACTCTGTTCTACGGGTTATCAAATACACATGCATACATACATAAGTAAAGACTCATGACCTGTGTTTTTCAGTTCATATGCATATTCTGCAGTGAATTTGTCTTGCCTTTTGATGTTGAAGATATGCTATGCAGCAGTCGATAAGTGAGCAGTCCTTCGGGGAAATTTATTAGATATTAAGTATTTAGTTATTTCTTTGCTATCCAAGTAGCTCAAGTGCTCTCAGTTAATATGTTCAGCCACAATTACAGCCAAAGGGCAAATAAAGCATTTATAGTCTAGTACTATACTAGTTCACAAGACATGCATTCCTAAGCAGGCAGACATATGTACAAGTGCTGCAAAGTAAATATTCAAATACTGTGCTATTACATGTGCATTCAGTATGTTACAATAATGTTGCTAGAGAAGGCAAACTTATGTTTGCCTCATATAATGCATACCATGTTTGCCATTACATATATATATATATGTGTGTGTGTATGTGTGTGTGTTTGTGTGTATATAAACATTTAATAGTTGCCTGGAATGTAGAAACCCTGGGCTTTGCAATCCAAACCTCAAAGGATACAGTGGTAAAAACATAAAATTGGAAATAGGATATACCAAATGTTATCAGTTTGGATGAAAGGCAATGACCAGATGCACAATTCTGAATAAAGAGTATAAGCTTCCTAAGCTCTAGGTTGAGAGAAAACTCAGCAGTAAAGAAGCTGTTTTCCTAGATCATTATAGAAGGTAATTATGATAAGCACTTCTGTCAATTACAAGACTTCTGTAGATCTGTAGATCAAGCAGTAAATCACGTAGCATGGGGAGTGTGAGGTAGGTGGTTGGCTTGGCTGGACTCAGTGCAAGGGGGTGTGTCTATATGTAAGTGGGTGGCTAGTTGAAAAAATCCACTTAATTTGCATGTAAAAACAAAATGAAAACTCCAGCAAAACTGGAGCGCCCACTGAGTGACCTCCCAAACCTCTTGTATCAGAGGCACATGGGATATATGCAAATGATCCTTATGAACATCAGGTGTTTCAGCTAAATGGCGATTCTGAATGCCCATGGCTTGTTTCATCATTTTTATGGACAAATCCAGGCCAATAAAGCTAAACCCTACTAGCTGTGGATATGCATATTTTGGCCTTGTTATGACCTCATCAGCACAGCACAAGCAGAGTGTTTGACTAAGCATAAGAAACACGGCTGTTATACCCAACTGATGTCCGTTATCATTAGAGTCACTGCAAAAATATTCTAAACAACAAACTAAAACAATGTGTGAGAAGGTCACTGAAAAAACAATGAGTAACTGGATTTATTGGCCTGAATTTGTCCATAAAAACAATGAAACAAATCATGGGCATTCAGAATCGCCAATTAGCTGAAACACCCGATGTTCATAAGGATCATTTACTTAATTTGCATGTGGAACTGTGTATGAGGTTGGTTGAAAAAAAAATCTAATTTGCATGTAGAGGTGTTTTGTGTTTGATATAAAAAAATCCACCTAATTTGCTTATAGAATCCTAGGCCATCTACTTTCCCTAGTTCCTACTTGTTTTCCAAAGATATTAAAAAATGCACGCTAAAATGCAAGCATGTTTCTCACTGTTATTATTAATTAAAAAAATATCAGTTTCTTGATATATGTGTGTGCCTGCATATATCTATAGTTATCTATCTCTCTCTCTCTCTCTCTCTATATATATATATATATATATATATATATATATATATGTGTGTGTGTGTGTGTGTACACACACATATATATGTCTATATATATCTGTGTGTGTATATATATATATATATATATATATATATATATATATGTGTGTGTGTGTGTGTATCTCTGTATGTATGTATATATATATATATATATATATATATATATGTGTGTGTGTGTGTGTGTGTGTGTGTGTATATATCTGTATATATATATATATATATATATATATATATATATATATATATATATATATATATGGGTCTATGTCAGAAGACTGGGTCCTCAGAAACCAGAAATTCAATAAAAAACACAAAAATACACAAAAATCTACTTTTTTTACATTTTTGCAGGGGGGCAAGCCCCCCTGCACACGCTGCAAATTATATATACCAACTCCGCGATCGTACTAAAGTGTGGAAAAGGGTATATTATTTGATCATCAATGTTCCGCTATCTCCATTCAAAAGCTTCAGGTTTCAAAAACTCGACCATATGGTCTTGACCATATGAATTTCGAGTTTGTGAAAACTCAGTCATCTAATAGGGACCTATAAATCTATAAATATATACGTACACATATATATATATATATATATATATATATATATATATATATATATATATATACACACACAAACACACACACACACACACACATATATATATAATATATATATAGAGAGAGAGATTTTACATTTGTTGACCGGAAGGTAAGACTGGATGCATGCCCATTTTCAGAGGAGGCCTGGGGAGAAAAGCTGCACAGTTAAATTTTAAGTAAAATATAAGGTGTATACAGAAGCATTCAAATTTACATAGATAGTACTAGATATAACATTGACTAGTAAGATAGCATTGAAGCTTAAGATTTAACATATTTACATAGACTGAGCACATCTTTTACAGGTTTAGGTTGCAGCATTACATAATGGTGAGCACTGTTAGTAGGGGGTTTCACTTTTTGCTTTATACAGTTGAAATGTGAGCACGTTAGCCACAGTAGGGAGTATAGCAACAAAGATAGCAAAGCTTAGACATAGTAGGGAGTTTCGTATCAGGAGAAGAGACAGAGATGGGAAATTGGATAACAGGTTAAGTAAGAAAAGCAGGAGGAGTAAGTAACTTAAGTATAGAGTATGAGTAGAGGTGTAAAGAGAAAAGTGTAGTGGATAGATAAGAGTGTCCTAGCAGTGACATATGAGTATTGACTAAGGGGTTAGAATTAGAGGTGGAACTGGAAGGAAGTTAGAGAAGTTGCATTCCTTTGATGATGAAGCTAAAGTCAGAGGGCAAGATTAAGGGAAGAGGGGGAGGTCAGCCAGGTGGGGAACATGTGCATATCCATATGTGTGCTTTAGGTGTTCTTTCAGGAGTCTTTTAAATGTAATCTTTGAGCCTGCTGAGGTAATAACAGCAGGTAGGGTGTTCCAAATTTTGCCTATGCAGTTAGGGAAAAGGGAGTCCCCTGCTGTGCTGTTGGTCTTGGTGACCGTGATTAATTTTTATCACTAGAGCGAAGTTGTCTAGTTTTAGCTTGTAGTTCTAGTAGATTGGCCAGAGCAGGGTTTTGTCTGGGAGTAGCAGGAGATTATGGGCAAAGGAAAGTTGATGATAGTTTAGGAGATTAGGGAGTTCAAGCCAGCCAAGTTGTTTTAGGGAATGGCAGTGGTGGGCTCAGTAGAAGGCACTGGTAGCAAATTCTGCAATTTGATTTCAACAGGTGCTGAGTTTGACAATTGCAGTTTTGGGTAGGTTGGTGAGAATGGGTGAAGCATAAAATAGTGTGGAAAGGGGATGTGTTTGAGTAGTATCCTAGCAGGTTGTGTTAGAAATGGTTTATTTTTATATAGGCTGCCCAGTTTTTTGTGGATATTTTTAATGGTTTGATTTATATGCTGATCAAATTTGAGGTTATTATCAATGGTCTCTCCTAGCAATTTAGTGTGAATGTCAGGGGAGGTGACAGCCCCATCCCTGGACACAATATTAAATGGGCTGGGTATTGTAGTAGATTTGTTAGGTGTAAATAGCAACAGTATGTTTTTTGGGGGGAGGGGGTTAGCATTAGGTTTTTGTTAAGAAACTAGTTTTCAGTAGTATGGAAGGCTTTTTGGTTTATAGAGAGGAATTTCTGAGGATCACTGGCTGAACAGACAAGTGTTGAGTCAACAGCATATTGTATAACTGTTGTATCTTGACAGATGCTGTGGAGGTTATTGGTGAAAATGGAGAATAGGAGGGGACCGAAAATGAAACCTTGTGGGACTCCTGTGGTGATGGGTAGTAGTGTGGATAGGTTGTTGTGCCACTGAACTGCTTGTTGTCTTCCTTGTAAATAGTTCTGAAACCAAGCTAATGCTTGGTTACTAAGGCCAAGGTCAGTAAGGGCTTGTACTAGCTTAAGATGGTTGACCATATCAAAGGCCTTTGATAGGTCTAAGAATATGACAGAAGTTAGATTGCCTATGTGTTTGTTTTGGTTGACGAGGTTAGTAAAAGAGAGTAGGGCGGTGGTTGTTCTATGAAAAGGCCAAAATCCATATTGGGTAGGAGAGAGAAGTTGGCTGTTAAGCAGGTATGGCATAAGTTTGTGGTGTATACATTTCTCAAGTATTTTAGCTAATGGAGGCAGGATGGCTATGGGGCAATAGCTGATGAGGTCAGTGGAGGTACCGCCTTTATAGAGAGGGTTAATATAGGAGGTCTTCCAGATGGGTGGCATTGAGGTTTCAGAGATAGATCTGTTTAGAAGGATGGATATAGGGAAGGTAAGTTCATTGGCAGCCAACTGAAGGTATTCAGCAGGTATCCCATCAGCTGCTAGTGTAGTAGGTTTAAGTTTGGATAGCAACCTTTTGACATAGTTGGTAGGGATGAGTCAAAACTGGAAGGTTGTTTTGGGTCTATCTACAGGTCTTGGGAAATTAGTAGCAGTGGATGTGGGCTGTTTTTGAACAAGATTAGAAATAGTTTCTATGAAGTATTTGTTAAATGTGTCTGGTATATTTGTGATTTCTCTAGTGGAGGTTGAAGGTGGGGTGGAGGGTCTGCCAGGATGAAGTAGATTATTTATTCCTGCCCAGAATTTATTGGGGTTGTTGTGATTTTTGTCTCATTCCCAAGTTTTTGGAATTGTTTCTTAGCTGCTGGGGTTTCTGTAGCTCTCCAGTGATACCAGGCTTTGTTCCTTTCTGATATTCTATTTTAGTCTCTCTGGTAAGCCAGTTTTCATTTTGAGTTTAGTGTTCCAGGCTGGAGCATGGGCATTTAGGATTTCTAGGACAGTGTTACTAAAATGGATTACAGCTTCTTATAGAGGTAGTACTTTTAGTATGTTCCAGTTATGGTGCTTTAGCTCGAGTTTGAATTTGTTGGAGTCAAAGTTTTTTGTGTTACGGATTGTTTGTAATATAGGGGTAGGGTCGGCCTGGGTTTTGAATTTTAGTAGGAAGGTCACACACACCTACACACACATATATGTATATATATATATATATATATATATATATATATATATATGTATATATATATATATATATACATATATATATATATATATATATATATATGTATGTATATATATATATATATATATATATATATGTATGAATATATATATATATATATGTATATATATATGGGTCTACTTCAGAAGACTGAAATCCCACTTACCCGAATCACTAAATATTGAGACGACTTCACCGAAACCACAAATAAGTGAACATTCGGAAGACCGGAAAATTACTATGGGAAAGGAACCACTTGGCCACCATGCTGAACTTTGCCCCTTTCCACACTGTAGTTCAGTCTCAGAGTTTGTATATATATATATATATATATATATATATATATATATATATATATATATATATATATATATATATATATAGTTAGAGGTGGTGCCAGACACATAATTACTTACCCGGCGTTTCTAGTCGGTGATTCAAGTGTTCATTTATTTGTGGTTTCTCCAAAATCATCTCAACATTTAGTGATTTGGGTGAGTGGGATTTCATTCTTCTGAAGTAAACACATACATATATATGTGTGTGTGTGTGTGTGTGTGTGTGTGTGTGTGTGTGTGTGTGTGTGTGTGTGTGTGTGTGTGTGTGTGTGTGTGTGTGTGTCACCAGTATTGAACAAAAACACCCATAATTGACTGGCAGAATGTCAATGTCAAAATGTCGAAATACCAATGTCAACACACCAGTAGACATGCGCTGAGATACAGCCTTGGTGTATGCAGTCTAGCACTATTAAAAAAAATTGAATAAAACATTGTTTTTGCAGGGGAGCAATCCACCCCCTGTACCCACCATACCCACCATACCCTTGCTAATTATATTTACCAACTCTGAAATGCACAAATTTCCCAACCCCTGGAGTTGTGCGATCTCATGCACCCGTCAATCAGCTGCCTATTCGATCATATGCAATTGACTAAGCAGCTGTCAACATAACATTCAACAATATGTAGTTAATTAAATGTGCTTTAGAATAAAAATTAAGATACATATGTATATTATACCATATTCATTAATGTGTTTTTATGCTGCTTACTCGCTGCAGAAATACGTGAAATAATTTTTTTACGTGACACTTCAGACTATTTATATCCATTGTATATTTAAGCAACATGTAACATAAATGTGAGCAATGCAAGAATTACTCAATTCATCAAAAGGATGTATATGAGTGAACCTGAATTACTCACACTAACGTTATGTGTTGCTCTCATGTGGTGCTGTTATCTAAAAAAGGCCATTCTTACATTTTCTAAATAGTGAAACAGTATTGCAAAACTTCACTTCTGTAACATCTTTTCTCATGACATTCGCCATCTAGTAATGGCTTAGTGATGTACTCAGTTTGTTTACATCCTGTTCTTGTAGTTACTTGCACAGCACATCAAGTTGAATGCACTTGTTGCCACTTTTTTAAGGAAATTCTGAATGCACATGTGCCCAGCTGTTTTAGTAAGGTGGCTTAATTGGTCTTGATGTCCCACAACTGATTTTAAGCAGTTTTAATTTGTATATATTTTTCTACTTTAAGGCCATTACTGTGTGTGTGTGTGAGTGAGGGCAGATTGTTTTCTTAGGTATACAACTGAACAAGTATCATCTTGCATCTTACAGTCACTGCTGTCTTTCTTTTTTATTAATTTTATTTTATTTTCTCTCCTGCTGTGGAGCCTGGGCTTCTTCTCATCATCAATACTTGATTTACAATGAAAATCTACAGGTTAACAATCAATCCTTTTCGTAAATTTATGGATATAAATTAGGTTTCACATCATGATTGCGTTTCATGCTTCACTTGATAAATCTTGTTATATTACAGTTTTAAATGCTTATCGTGTATAGTAAAAATGTATTTGTCCCACCTATTGCCTCTTTATTTAACTTCTGTTACTACTAAAACTCTGTTCTACAGTACTGATGTGTTGGGGTAATAGTCTGAAAAACAATTCTGATTAGACTATGTGCCACAAACATGGGTGTCAAAAAATATACATTGCTACTGAACTAAGATATAAGCACTCAGACTGGGAGTAGGTAAGCTCACGAAAATGTGGGTATAGAAAAATTTTATGCAACATGTTTAAGTATGCCATGAGAAGAAAAATGTTCTTATATCCTAAATCCTAACCCAAATATTGTGCCTCTTCATATGTGTCTGTCCTTCTGTCTAGAAGAACACTAAGCACACCTTCATAGCATCCATCCAGTCTGCCTCAAACTCAAAGCTGATCTGAAAATACAATAAACAATAGGGACTGAAAAAAGCCCATTCATGGAAAGTAAAATATGAATGTTTTGATCTGATTTTAGAGAATATATATATATTTTTAATTGCTATAAAGGACAGGATTTCAAAAGACATGCTCTCACTGTAAGTGACTTCTTACACTGAGAGTAGGACTTTTGGAATCTCTCCCATGTGTAAGCTGTTTATAGATAGGTCTTACACCAAAGTAAGTCAGTTACACTAAGAGCAAGTCTTTTGTAATCAGGCCAGAGTAACACCAAGAGCAACTCTTTTAGAATCTGGCCCAAACTTTTCTTCACAGAGCATGTATATTCTACTCACTGACTTACCATATCCTGCAGAAGCTCAAATTTGAGAATGTTTAAAATGTTCTGACAACATGTTAGCAGGTATACAACCAAGCAAAAGCAATTTTACCCAAACAAACAGAGTCAGAAGATATGAACAGTGGGAAAATTATCCATTCTGTACCAACTCATGCTACAAGAAAGTAAAATCCATACATCTGCATATGATTTACATTGAAAGCAGGATTCACCTGCAAAAAATACACATTCCGTAACTTTGCCCAGAGTTGCTCAAAACAAAAGTGATGGCAGTTCATTTCTAACTACCAAGCAAATCAGGTTATGACTGCACCTTACAGTATTGCTAAGACTACTTGGTTACCTGCTGAATCCTGCACTAGCTACATTGCTATGGTAACATGAGTAGAATATAATATAGTATATATAGTTCCATACTGTTTTACATATTTTTGCATTGTTTATAATATCTGAAAATAATCTTTGCATAGTGCTCTCACTCATTTAATAAAACAATATATTAAAACACACTTTTATAAAAACTGTTGTTGTTTGTCTTTTCCCGGTTAAGGGTTGCCACAGCAGAACTCCGGTCCGCTAATGATTGGCAGTAGATTTTTATGGTGACGAATTGCGAGCCTGACACCCAACTTTCAGTGAAGGCATGCCCATTCACACATGTCTTTCAAATGCCACTCAACCACGAGGAGGACATGCAGACTCTACACAAAAGGCACTCCAGCCAAGAATCGAACAGGGGAACCTTTTGCTGTGAGGCAACAACGCTACCGCTGCACCACTGCGGCTACTTTTAGAAATAAAATATAATTTCCAATCCACACAGTACTTTTAAAAATACTGTGTGGTTTGGAAATTATATTTTCTCACAAATCATACATTTATGTGGAAAACTCATTTCAGAAAATATGATGCTTACTCCAGTAGAAGCTGTTATTCTCTGAAATTACACACTTTGCAGACACAGATTTTTGCCATTGCACTTTATGAAAGCTTGCTGTGACCAGATTTGTGCTTAAATGATATACTGAAATAACAAGACAATCACTATCATTGGTTTTCAGAGTTTTACAGCAGACTAATACTGCTTTACATAATGTAATTTAAAAAGCAATTTAAAATAATGTTCCTACTGTATCCCATTACTTATGGATGTAGTAATAAGAACAACAAAGCTCACTTAAGCCATAGATAATGCAAAGGTAGATAAAATAGGCAATTAAAAATGTTAGTCTTGTAAAAACTGCACAACCCCCTAGCTTCAGGGTCATGGAACAACCATAGGGTCATGGGAGAATAGAAAAGATGCTTTATGGCCTTATCTTCCAGATACAGCTATATTTTCATAGAATGTATATAATGCCTCAGATCAAAAAGGGTACATCCAAAGATTTTTTTTTCATCTCAAGAGGTAAATGGAGCCACTGACATCTCCTCCCACCTCCCCCAGTGCACACAAATATGAAAACACATTCAATACTAGTTGCTACAGAGGCATAGCAGAAGAAAAAAAATAATGAAAGAAAGTGATATATTGACTATGACATAGAAATAACATTCATAGGAACAGGGAGGCAATTACAGTACATTACACTAGAGCTATAGTTAGATGAACGTTATTTATTAAGACAGACAGGGCAAAAGAAGTGTTGTAGAGATTCCTTTGATGCATTGTTTCAGGGGAGAGGATTATCCGCTGTCTGTCTGGTTTATGCTCAGTCAAGTGCAGTCCTTTTGAAAAAAAAAAGAAAATATACAGCTGTGACAATAAGATAAATCCATGAAATTCTATCAGTCTTTGAACAGTGCAACAGTGTTGACTCTGTTTTTTTTTCCTTTTCCTAAAAACAAACTCTGTGGATATTCAGGTCATAAAATCAGTAGGAAAAAATAACATTTTTAATCCTGGAAAAAATTGTGCTTGACCAGACCTGCTGAAATGCTGACCTCTGTCATATTAATACATGCATATTTCTTAAGACTTCTCACTCTTCTTTTGTATAACAGAAGATGCTAAGGTGAAGTGTTTTCAAATTCTCCCCATCTCCCATGACAAACATCTGCTGTTTAAACTTTCATCAGATTACAGGTTTAACTTCAGAAAGTCTTGTTAGCTAAAGGCCAAGAGACAATGTTTCCTTTCAGATGCAAAGTGAAGAAAAGTGATGCACATTTTCATACTTAGGAATACTACACTGTCAGCACATTTATGCAAGCATTGATCAGAACAGCTCTCACTGGAATCCTTGGCAACATTTAATGCAATGTACTGACAGTATAAAGGTTTTATATTTTTCTCAAAGAATGTTTAATACTGAGCCTCTCTAGTGGTATAGAGGGATAAAGCCCTAACTATGGCTCAGCTGACCCAAGTTCAATTAGCAGACTGGATGACTAATGGAGTGGCAGGGAGGGATATGCATGCCCATCCTGGGGTGAGGGCACCCATTGGTGTTGCTCCCTAAGGGTAGGCATGTTTCAAAGAGGGGAGTTGTCCTCAGTTGTGACAAAAAAGCATGGGAGATGGGGAAAAGGAAAAGTGGGTAGAGCATATAATACAATAAAATAAACAGAACCATAAGTGGCTGTGCTCCCAAGATGCCCTTAAGATTCACAAATGGCCCCAGTAAAACTAGAGGAAGTCCATAATGGCTGGTAGGCCCAATGTGAACTTGGTCACAGTTTGATAACTGTTATAAAATTTAGGCCGTACCGATTAGATGAGAGTTGTCGATACTTCACTTCCTACATAGGGTCAGTGCATAAGAAACGGCATGTAAGTGGAAGATGTAAATTTTTTCAGAGTGAAACATTTTCCCTGGTAGATCTCACAGAAGTTGTAATAAATTGCCAATAAATAATTGCTGTTGATTGCAGAGTATAATGATGCACTGATATGACAGCTCCTTCAGTATAAGAATTGATTATGGCCGAGTGAAAAAGAAATACAAATAATGGGACTCAGGGCTTCTGGTAGGAAGCAGGTAGAAATTTGAACTCATCTGACTTTAGTGACGTCACCAAGATGTCATTAGAGATGACCCTGACTGACACATAGCACAACAGCATAGAGTGATGAAGCCCTGACTATAGCCAAGACAACCTGAGTTTGATTAATGACTCAGGTGCTTGATGGATCTGGCAGGGAGGATAGTCATGCCTACCCTGAGGGAGAGGGTTAAAGCAGCCTACATTCTTTAGAGATCCTTTGGAAAAAGGGGTGGGACACACAAACTGTGGGAAAGGTGTGTGGTTAACCAAGCTGACAAATGGTGGTAGTCTTCTTGGAGACTGTGCATTTGAGGAAGGGGAAGGCATTGTGGCTCCCACGGTGACATGGGTAACACAGTCCTTTGCTCAAGGAATGGGTTATGTTAGAGAAAAAACCTTCATTGCCAGGATGCTGGCAGGGTACAAACATCCCTCATGGATGCCTGAATGATGGTCCTCATTTGATGGCACTCACTCTAGTGGATCTGAGAACCACAAGGCAATAAATAGGCTTGAGTCAAATAGAGGGTGGCTAAATAGTCAGTAGACATGGGACAAAAATATCTAGTAAAAAAAAAAAAAAAAACAGATAATCCTGGCTGAAATGTAAAATGTCAATGATATATTGGAAGCATTTATAGTGAAAGTGCTTGTCAGTAATAATGAATTTAAAAGGATAGTGTATGACTATGCAGATACCATGGTACTGATGGTCAATAAAGACTGAAAAGTGAAAAACTTTAGCGTATATAAAACTTTATTCAATGCTTTCATCTCAGCAAGACTTCTTCAGGAAAAACAGTAAAAATGCTCAAAAAGTTGCTTAAATATACTTTAAACTTCTAATGGAATTCAGTTAACCAATAAAAACTTAATATCAATTAAGAAATTCCAGAATTAAAAAGACATACAGATTTTACATATAAAACAAAACATTTCATAGAAATACTAGCACCACAATAAAAATATATATTAAAAAACATCTTAAATAAATAAATCAATTCATTGAAACTTTCTTAAATATTAATTTTCTATGTTTCAGGAAACATTTAATGTTGATGGCCTCATTTAAGCCTGTTTTTTATCAGCCCCCAACCTTACCTGCCATAACATTTCTCTTTGTTCCAAATAGTTCTTATAGTCCCCCCTCTAGAGTCAGAATTAACCGCTTCCAATATGGAAAATAAAATTTTTTTATATTTATTGCACTCCTCAGAATGTTTATAAAGGGCATTGTTTACATCTATATTCTTAATACTATAAATATGTCTTCTCATACCTTGATGGAACGTATGAGAAGACATATTTATAAAGGGCATTGTTTACATCTATATTCTTAATACTATAAATATGTCTTCTCATACATTCCATCAAGGTGCGTGTAGTCATCCCTACATAGAATGCTTTGCTTTCACTGCATAACCCAATGTATATTACTCACCTGGTTTTATAGGTTGAATGACCAGGCACCTTTAGAGTACATTTCAGATGGTATAACAGAACATATGGTCCCTCCAAAATAAATCTACAAAAACTACAATGGCCACACTTAAACATCCCTGTTTTGTGACAAACTGTTGATTTACCCCTATCAGTGGAACTCTTTTCTAACACTTTCTTAAGACTTTTGGTATTTACCTAGATGAAGTTAGGTTTGGTTCCCAAACCATTAATTAACTCACTGTTTCCTTACAAAATTTTCCAGTTTTTCTGAATTATCTCTCTTATACCACCGTCAACAGTCATATCCAAATTACAGACTGTACCAATTTCCTGTGTATTTGTCCCCATCATTCTGTTACTATTGAAGGGATGTTTTAATATAGGAGGGTATAAAGTTTTTCTCTTTTCCCAAATGTCTCTTTGCAGGTCTTCGAGATATCCTTGATCATACCCCCTATCTAAAAACATAGAAGTAATTCTGTGGAATTCTCTTTGTAATTCCAACACAGATGTTGTCATATGGCAAGCCCGTATGTATTGTCCTTTAGGTATGTTCTTTTTAATAAGAAAAGGATGATTACTCTTAAAATGTAAATAACCATTAGTGAAGGTTTCCTTCCTATAACATTTACTGTCAAAGATCCCAGTGGTTTCATTCCATTCAATACAAACATCTAAAAATTAACTTTACTTCCAATGTCACTCATGACAAATTGCAAGAATCCGGACTTAATATTTAGGTTCCTCAGAAACTTTTCACTTGTACCTTGATCCCCCTCAATAACAAAAATCAAATCATCCACAAACCTGGCATAAAAAGATATATTATATGTTCATTTCATTTCTGAAAGAACAGTAGCCTAATATTTGCATATGCTGGTGCAGCAGGGGAACACATTGCTACCCCCTTACATTGTCTACAAAAATGACCATTGAATGTAAAAAAAAATTGTGTTCCAAAACAATCTCAAGTTAACTGCAAACAAGATTAATTTGATTATGTTCGAAACTGGGATGTGTTGAAAGAAATTCTCTAATAGCATCCACCCCTTGCTGATGAGGGATACAAGTGAATAACGACACTACATCAATTGTCAAAATGATGTGCTTATCATTGGTAAAAGGAAAAACAGAAAACAAATGTCTAAATTTATCCAGTAGGTCCCAAGAGTCCTTCGAATAGGAAGGTAAACCCTGCACTATAGGATTTAATAAAGAGTCTATAAGTAGAGCTAAACCTTCAGTAACAGAATGTGGTGCAGAAACAATCAGCCTGAACGGAGGGTCAGTCATACACTTATGAATTTTGGGAATACCAAATAGTATTCTGACCCTCAGTTTCTCAACCAAACAAAAATTGTACATTTTTAAATCTGTAATTTGATTCATAAGCACCTCATACAAAAAAATTAATATACTGGAAGCTGTTGTGTATGTCCCTAACATTTACCTTGGTATATTCATCAGAATTATTGAGCAACTTCAAAATAGCTTTATTATATTGTTCTACAGTCATCACGACTATGTTGCCCCCTTTATCACTCTTCATATACCTCAAATCATTCCTACTAGTTAACTCAAATAGAACTTTATGCTCAGAACAGGTTAAATTATCGTACCATTTTTTACTGCTAGTCATACTATTGTCCAAATAACTTTTAATGTTGTGTAAACATACTTCATCAAACACTTTGAAAGTTTGAGTTAGTACTGGGGTATAACAAGACGGTTTATACAAACAATTATTGTCACATTTAATTTGTTTAAACAGATAATTTAAATTCAAGTTACAAACATATTGCTTGAAATCAATTACTGCCCGAGAATAATCCGCTTTTTTAGTTGGTACAAAATTGAAACCATAACTCAAAACTTTAATCTGGGAATCATTTAAAACAACCTTGGACAAACTAATAATATTAAATGTATTATCAGAACTTCTTACTGTTCGTCGTTGGAAGACGCCGGGGTGATTGGACCCCTCCTGTTTGCGCTCCGAGTTCTTGCCACTCTGTTTTCTCATTTGGGTAAAAAAGCAGTAGTTTTTGAACGCACTCCAGTAGCATTCGCATTATAGGCAGCCATATTACCAACCAGTTCACCTGGACCTGTTACCCAGCGTGGTTTATTTGAAGCATTCCTGCAGGTCACTGTGGCCTTCTTGTTACTATTTGTGATGTTATTGCAAGTTTCAAACTGCTTATTGTTTCTATTTTTAGCCTCAGGAACAAAACTGACATATGCAGTCTCATCTTCAAAAGCGTTAACATCTCTTAAAAGTTTGTGATGTTTACGCTCTATAACTTCGCTTTCATGTGCCTCAACCTCCTTCAAGACCTGATCAAACAATTTGTCAGAATCAAAGTCGCTTGTCAGGAGACCAAGTTCTTCGTCAATTTTTATTATTTCCTGTTTCAGTAAGGATATTTTCTTATTATTATTGTCAGTGAGTAACTTCAATAATTGTAAGCCTGCATTGTTAAAAAAATGGGTGAGTTCTCCAAAGAACGGATCAGAAATAGTCATGCCGTTAGGGCATTTAAAGAATCTTAAGCCCTTTGGCACTATTTCTAATTCTATACATCTTTGAAAATACCGGATCTCCAGATCTAAGAACTGGTATTTTTTCAATAATTTGCAAAGGCTTTCACATTTATTGTTGAATTCATCTGTCTTAGCTTTGGTTACTTTATAATTAGCTTTAAGAAAAGGATCATACCTATTGTCCAATATGGACCAAATGTCATTATATTGAAGAGGTTTCATATTAACCCCAGAAGTCTGCCCATTCTCACCGGAGCCACTCTGTAGATTTAAGTGAATAACTGTTGACCGTTCATCGTCCGAGCTAGGTGCCAACTCAGCAGTAGCATTTTCCTTTGTAACCAAGACTTTTAAAGTTTTTTTGTATCTCATTCAACGATGTTAACAGAATGTAAAACAGACCTTTGTCACCAACTGAAGGTATGGAATGTAAAGTCATGTCCAATAATGGATCACTTTCCTTCTCGGCCATCAGAAATCATGAAAATTTAACCCAAACTCAGAAAACGTGATACCAAAGCCAAACAACAACCAAGAAAAACTAAAAGCAATTGTACTGATGGTCAGTAAAGACTGAAAAGTGAAAAACTTCCACGTACATAAAGATTTATTCAACGCTTTCGTCTCAGCAAGACTTCTTCAGAAAAATAGTAAAAATGCTCAAAAAGTTGCTTAAATATACTTCAAACTTTGAATGGAATTCAATTAACCAATAAAAACTCCAGAATTAAAAAGACATACACATTTTACATGTAAAACAAAACATTTCATAGAAATACTAGCACCACAATAAAAAAAAAATTTTAAAAACTCTTAAATAAATAAATCAATAAATATTTCCTGAAACATAGAAAATGAATAGTCAAGAAACTTTGAATTAATTGATTTATTTATTTAATATGTTTTTTAATATATTTTTTTATTGTGGTGCTAGTATTTCTAGGAAATGTTTTGTTTTATATGTAAAATGTATATGTCTTTTTAATTCTGGAATTTCTTAATTGATATTCAGTTTTTATTGGTTAATTGAATTCCATTAAAAGTTTGAAGTATATTTAAGCAACTTTTTGAGCATTTTTACTGTTTTTGGATGATGTACTTATAATGTGTGACTCCATAACTGTTTTCCCTTTTAGGAGCCACAATAATTTGTTGACATTATAGAGATGGACTAAAATCAAATTTAAAGAACTCTGTTTTTATTACAGAAACTCCATACATCTTCTAAATGCATATTTCTTATGATAATGATTAATTATTTGTTAAATACAATATATAGTATATGCATTTATTTATGTGTGTTTGGGGGAGTGAGAACATCTAGTCACCCAGATCAGGAAGCTAACTGTGAAGGAGGTGGTTTCAGATGCGTCATCTCCTAGGTGATGCTGCTGAGGAAATGCATGACGGGTAAAAGTTGAGCATCTGCTATCCTGTACATCAGAGTATGTCTCACTGTGCATCAGTGTTTGTGGCATTGTGCATAAGAGTATGTAGTACTGTGCATCAGAGTATGTGGTACTGTGCATCAAAGTGTGTGGCACTATGCATAACAATATGTCGCATTCTGCATCAGAATATGTGGTACTGTGCATAACAGTATGTGGCACTGTGAATAAGAGTATGTGGTACTGTGCATCAGAGTATGTGGTATTGTGCATAAGAGTATGTGGCACTGTGCATCAGAGTATGTGGTATTCCACTGGCTGGATGGTGAGCCTGAGTTAATTAGAAGAGGCAGTTATACTTTTCTTGTATCCGCTAGGAAGAGTTTAATGGTTACTATAGAGGATGAATACCTCTGTTATTATAAGAGGCAAGGAGTTTCAGAATGCACTTTAAAGGGAAATGAATGTGGGAACTTTGACAGAGTTTTTAAGAAGGTGTATATTGTTTCACAAAGCTGTAAAGGCCTCAGGAACATATGTGATAAGGAGTCGTGAATGCTTTTTAAATGTGGTATAATTGGTCTTAAGCACATCAACTGAGAGACTTTACAATGTAACTGAGTAATTTGGCAAAAATAATTGCTTGCTTGAGGTTATAATGGTGCTAAAAGTATTTGACATATCTTGAATAGACAAGGCCATGGGTACACTCAGTTCTACTGAATAATTTAAACTGAGTTGTCAGGACTTCTTAGCACTGCAAATGCAAATGCCAATATGTATATGGCAGAAAGGTTTTATGGAGGCAATGTGCGGTCTGATCACTGGTGCAGGGCAAAATACAGAGTTTCAGCAGAGTAGAGGCAATACAAACACTTGTGCATGAGGGATTGATTGCATCAGATTCTGAAGAAAATTTAGACTACAATGGCCTGCTTAAATAGGTTGTTGCTTCTCTCTCTCTCTCTCCCAGTCAATTTTCTAATTATTGAAAATTTGTTAAAAGTGGCAGCCTCTACTTCTGTTAAGTAAAACGAGTCAATGCTAAAACTAGAACTGTGCACTCAATGAAGGAATGTCATTGACCATTTTAGTCAAAACACACCTGTAACCTGTCACAGAATATAGGCAATAACAAGTATGATGCATGTTGTCATTCTAGAGTAACATCTAAGGATTGACATTTTCAGACTTTAAGATAAAAATGTTTCTAGAAGGGCACTGGCAGGGTATTGGGGAAAAATAAATATGTTTTCGCATCTTTTGGGGAGGCCCCCTGAGTATACACAAGGGAAAGCCAGAATGTGATGTGCCCCATGAATTGCTGGAATTAGGTCCTGTGGACATAGATTCTCCATACATGGTTAGATAGTGTTCAGTGTATAAACTAGAGGTCTGTATATGAATGGTTGTATGTCTTGAATATATAGGGGT